>NC_056733.1:1116811181-1117111181 GCF_019279795.1 Protopterus annectens | reverse complement strand
TCCCATTAGTGTTCATATTAATTGTATAGTCAATGTCATGCAAAACTCTAAAATAAATATTTTTATATTCATCTATTGAAAACAATAAATCTGTATTAATTTCGTTGTACAATCCATCAATTTCTTTTTTAGCTTGTTCCATGACATCAACATTACGTTTCATCATCAGTTTTAATAATGCCAACCCACAGTCATTAAAAATATCACATACTGCTTTAAAAAACATTTTGTCATCATATGGATTGTTCGGAAATTTATTGAGTCCAAGTCCTTTTGGTACTATCTTATCTTTTAAACATTTCTCAAAGTACCAATTTTCTACTGCCAAAGATTTGTATTTAAGAAGCAATGATTTAAAAGTCTTAAAATGTTCCTTATATGTCAAATTAACTGCTTGTTCATTCTTCTTCTCCTTGGTGTTGAATCTAAACGATTGATTCAACCACATATGAAAATCAATGTCCTTATAAGATTCTGTTACTTGATGTCCACTATAACTTTTTTGTTGATTGATATGTCGACCACCATTTCAAGGCAGTTAAATCTGTTTCCAAAATATTTTGAGGCAAAGATATACCGATGCTTAATAGTGCGTTGGTTAAATCGAGCACAAAACCGACAGCAAGGCACGTTATGATCTGGGCCTAGGCAAGTAATACAGTACAAATGAAAATCCTTATGAGGTACTTGCTTCCCACAAGTAATGCAATTATTAACTTTTACTGACATCGGTATGGAGCAAGAAAAAGTTTCCCCAACGGGGTACTTAGCTTTAATTGAATACTTCGGTTCTGAAACTCGAATTCGAAAATTTCAGGAGTCGGCCAACCGGCACTTGCGAACTGCTTCGGCTTTGGGCACCGGGCGGCAAGAAAGACTAAAGAAAATGGCGTCAGCTGCCTGTTTTATACCCCCGACGACCTGACGTGATGGAAGAGGAGACAACAACCGACGCAGGACCCAAGACTTTGATATTCAGGCTGACTGAGGGCAACCTGCCAGCAGATTACCTAACTGTAATGACTGCAACAATGAAACATGAAGAACATCAGCGATTTCTTTCCTAGGGCAAGAAATCGCTGTTTCAACCCCCCCCCCCAAAAAAAACCATTAAACATTTCCAAACACATACATACATACATACGCTAACCCTAATTATACCCCCCAAAAAACAGTAAACAACTAAATGCAGATATGCACGTAACCCAACCATACATCTAACAAAAAAAAAACAAATAACAGTAAACATTTTAAAACATTTAAAACATATGCACTTACCTTAACCCTAAGGTCAGTAACTCTCGCACATTTACATAAACAGCTCCAAACACAAATACACTTACCTTAACCCTAATCCTACCCCCCCAAAACAAAAGTAAACAGCTGAAAAAACACACACACACACACACACACACACACACACACACACACACACGTAACTCAACCATACATCTAACGCAAAATAAAACACAGTACACACTTTCATACCAATGCACTTACCTTAACCCGCACCCTAACCCTAAAGTCAGTAACTGTGGAACAAAATCCCGGTACATGTGAGGCAGAGCACCTCGCTGGCCTTGTTCAAGAGGAATCTTGACCAATGGATGGGAGATCGCAGATATACCCCAGGGATTACTTCAGTGTCATTGCTTGACAGAGGCACAGAAAAATGATAGGCATAGTTTTTATTCAAACTAAAGGGGTGGCGAAAGCCACATAACTATGGGCTAGGCTTATAAATGCCCTTGGGCAGATAGCCTAGTATGAACCTATGAACCTATGAACCTATTTTGCACAATCATGCTCGGGAGCTATACCAGACAAGGGACCACACTACACCCCAGAACAGGAAAAGCAACAAAGCGGTCAAGCGACTTCTTTCCCAGGGAAAGAATTCGCTGAACAGTTGCTTCGCTGTTTTGCCTGTTGACCCTACATGTGTCAACGAAAACACATTTGACAAAATGTGTTTTTGTCGTTCTAATATAAACCCAATCAAACCACTAATAATTGAATCACTATTCATCGAACCCTTTTTGTCGAACCAAAAACCATCGAACGTACTTTTAAATGAAAATTTTCCCACAGTAAAACAGCAGCAGGTCAACCTAGTCACCATCAAAAAAATTACAAAATTTAAAACCTTCCCAAGTGGGGGGCTATGCCCCCACTAATTAAATATGCCAACTCTGAGACTGCACTATGGAAGGGAAAAGGGCAAATTCCAGATGGTGGCCAACCATTGCTTTGCCCTAAGAAAAAATTCATTTAAAAGTCCATTTGATGGTTTGTGGTTTCAACAAAAAGGGTTAGATGAATAGGGATTCAATTGTTAGTGGTTTTGATTAAGTAATACAGACCCAACAAAAATATGTTCTCTCAAAGGGCTTTACACACAAAAAAAGAAGTTATGTACTCACCATAACATTCCATGTATGTTGTCCATCTCGCCTTCATCTGTACTGGGTGGGTTTGAAGACGATCGTCGGTTCTGACTCGGCCGTTTACAAAAGCTGGAGGTCTTCAGTAAGCTCGTGGTTGAAACCCTATCCCATGATGCTCTAGGAAACTCCCTAGATCTTGTTTGCTGACATAACAACATATACTACAAGGTTTAATTTCATGTCTATTAGGTCAGAGAAGAGAGGTCATATAAAAAGAAGTTATGTACTCACCATAACATTCCATGTTTGTAGTCCATCTCACCCTTCATTCTTACATATGGGTTCAGAGCAGATCCTCGGCTCCGACTCGGTCTATTTACAAGCTGGAAGTCTTCTAGTTGGCTTGTGGCTAGGTAGGTATCCCATGGTGCACCAGTACAATCCCCAGATCTTGTTTGCTGCTAACTAAGAAAGATAATAACAAATATACAAAAGAAGCCAATACTAAAAGGTCTCCATAAAACGGGATAATAATATTTTTCTGTCTCCAGGTACTTCCAGGCTGGGGGTAGGAGGGTGGGTTCGTAAGATGGACTACAAACATGGAACGTTATGGTGAGTACATAACTTCTTTATGTTCTGTAGTCCTATCTCACCTTCATTCTTACATATGGGACAGCGTCCCTAGCGCCTTATTCTTGGGTGGCTCAAGGAAAAATACTACTGAGTACCATGGAACCAAATGATGCTCTATCCCTGGAGGTTAGATCCAATTTGTAATGAGTAATAAAACTGTGAGGGGTAGCCCACATAGCTGCTGCATAAATATTATCAAGTGGGACCCTGGCTTGAAAGGCTGCAGAGGTAGAATGAGATCTGGTAGAATGAGCCTTGATTTTAAAGGGTAAATGTCTACCCTTAGAATTGTAAACAAGAGCTATACAGCTAGAAATCCAATTATAGTGTGTAACTTTGGAAACTGGTAAGCTTGACCTGGATTCAGAGAAGGAAATGAATAATTGATCTGATTTCCTGATTTCCTTAGTCCGGTGCAAATAAAAATGTAATTGTCTATGTACATCCAGCTGGTGAAACCTGTATTCAGCTGTGTTGGAATGATTTGGAAAGAACACCGGAGGTTCTATGGATTGATTCAAGGTGGCATGGGAACAGACCTTGGGGACAAAGGAGTGATTAATATGAAGGGACACCCTGTCTTTGTGAAAAATCAGATAAGGGTGTTTTACACACAATGCTTGCAACTCTGACACCCGTCTGGCCGACACAATAGCCACCAGAGACAAAGTCTTCCAAGACAGGAATTTCAAAGAGGATGAATGAGAAGGCTTAAAGGGTGGAGAAGTTAATTTGGATAACACAAAATTTAAATCACATGAAGCAACAGGTTCTTGAAAGGGGGGGTCTTAACAAAGTGGCACCTTTAAGGAAGCTTAGAAGCTGCAGAATAGTCTTGGCTTTGACCTTTCGTAAGGGGAGAAGACGCCAAATTTGAAGAACCAGATTCTGTGCTCATTCGGCAGGAAGACGAGCCAATATGTCCACTGTGTCAATCTCTGCGACTATAAAAATCACAGATTGAGAGGACAACAAGGCAGATTTTTCCCAGTTTATAAAAATTCCCAGCTGGGCACAAAGATGAATAGTAGCGTCCCTGGTCTGAAGTAGTAGATGCCTGGTGGGGGTGGTCAAGAGCCAGTCATCCAGATACAGAAACACCTAGAATCCTCAGGTGAGCTGTCACTACTGCCATATATTTGGTGAACATCCTGGGGGCTGTGGTGAGACCAAAGGGCAGAGCACGAAACTGGTAATGACTGGCTCCCAGCTGAAAGTGTAGATGACTCCTCGACGCCCTGTCCATTTTTATGTGGTAGTAGGCGTCTTGGAGATCTATTGAGCACATCCAATTGTCTTTCCCTAATAACAGGAGTATAGACTGTAGTGTCACCATCCGGAACTTGTCCTTTTTTACTGATTCGTTCAATTTGCTGAGGTCCAAAATGGGCCTCCAGTCCCCTGTACGTTTTGGCACTAAAAAATAATCTGGAGTAAGTTCTGGATCATATTTGGTCTGCTGGGATGGTTTGGATGACTCTTTTTGACAGCAACTTGTTGACCTCCACAGTTGCCTGATCCCTGTGATTGGGTGGAACATCCGGGATCTTCTTGGGAACAAAGGGTGGAAGAGAAAAGGGTATGACCTAACCTTTGGTAATAATTTTTTGTACCTACTTGTCTTGAGTGATACCCAGCCCATGCTTCTGGATACAAAGAAATGCGACCCATGACTGGCCCCAGAGAAGCACAGTCGCCCCACCCCCCGGTAAGGCCAGCCCCAAAAGGAATCGTGACCTCCCCGGTTTTGCAGACGGCCCCTGCCTCTAGGGCAACGTCTGCCATTTCCTCCTGCTCCTCTACCTCTGAAGGAGGAGTCACCCTGTGCATCCTGGAAAAACCTCTGGGACTTCTTGAACCACATCTTACCGCCCTCCTCTGACCCATAGGGTATGATCTAGAGGGAACAGTAAAATGTACTCCCACAGCAGAGAGTGTTTTTCCTTCTTGCTTACACTGGGTGAGAGTGTCCTTTACCTTGGGTCCAAACAATGAGGAACCGTCGAAGGAGGCATTGGTAAAGGTAGACTTGAACGGTTCCGCAAAGTTACACAAACGCATCCAGGAACGACGCCTTATTCGGCGGATGAACAGAAGAAGAAGTCTCAGCCAGCTCCTTCTTAGTGGCTGCTACCACCACCATGGCATCTACGGGAACACCTTTAGACAAAAATCCTTTTCTGGGGGTGCAGAAAGAAACTTATTCGGTCTCCTGGGGACTGGCTTCATGGCATCAGGAGTATCCCACACCTTCTGACTAACTAGCTCCATCAGTTCGTCGAAGGGTGGAGACACCCAAGACGCTGAAAGTTGAGACCCAAAAGTCTTCAGGTACATGGACTCTTCATCAGAAGGGGTGACAGTGGGCCAGCCGCATCTCTGTTTAAGGATTTCCAGGATGTCTACGAAGGAGACATCATCAGAGGACGACTTGGGGGTCCCTTCTGACCCCTCGAGTTCTGTGTCAGAGGTCAGAGATTCATCCTGGGAGTCTACATGCTTCCTCTTACATGTTCTCTTCCGTAGAGACTCCTCAAAAGGATATTCCAGGGAGGTCTCGGAAGAGTGGGGGCCACCAGCCGGTGGCTCTTGAGGCTAAGAATCTCTGCTGTCCAAGGAGTGAGTAGGAACTGAGACAGAAGTAGGTGCCTTAGGGGAAAGAGTGTCGGTACCCTTGGTAGAAGCCGACGATCTGGACAGTACATTCATCATCTCGAATGCCAACCTCTCGGCTCTGAGGGGGACCGAGGATGCCATCGGCTCCGAGCCAGACATAGGATCACAACACACCCTAGCCGACGCGCCAAGAGGAAGACTCGGAACCAAAGAAGTTCGGTTCCAAGCATCCCCATCGAGGCAAACCGGGAAGCTTCGGCTCCTAGACATTATGGACAGCACCGAGAGTGTCGGAGCAGAACTTGGATCTGAAACAGCCACAGGGGGAGCTGGAGCCGAAGGTTCCACCACTGGTACAAAACACTCTGGCTCCGGAAGACCAGGATGGCTCGGAGGAATGATTGAAAGGGGCTTAATGGACTCAAGTGGCTCTGGAACCGACTGGGTCGGAGCCAACAACAATTTAGGTAAGGCAGATGACTTCAACAGTCTCAGCACTACCCTCTCCACATCTTCTTCCGATAAGCTCCTGGAAGACCTGAATGACAGAGTAGGAGAGCGGGATCTCTGCAGTATCGGAGACATCACTATAGGGGAGACCGGTAGAGGATCCACAGACCGGCTCCATGAAATGGTCTTAGCGGTCGGCTCCAAAATACTTGGAACAGACCCTGTAATCACAGTACTGCTATCAGTCAGCACCGAACTTTGTGGAGCCGATGAGACAGTGGACTTGTCTGATTTGGTGATTTTATGAGGTGGCTCCGAGACACCAGCCGGTGCCGGGGAGGGCCTCTTAGAGGACTTAGACTTTCCCTTTGTAGATTTGGAAGACAAGGAAGAGCTAGACAGATCTTCCTCAAAGGAAGGTTTAAGAAGACCTTTTAGGATGAGCTTGTGTTTTTCTCTCTTGCAACACCCTAGGAATGAAAGCGTGGCAAAATAAGCAGGTCTCCTGTAAAAGGATGGCCCCAAACAGTAAACGCAGTTACTGCGGCCATCAGTTATGGACATCTTCTTTAAGCATTTAATACATTTCTTAAAGCCAGATGGCTTATGATCCTTACTCTCTTTAGACATTCGCAGAGATGAGCACACATACACAGAGAAAGGAGGAGAGGAAGGACTAGGTCCTCTAATTTAAATGGGCCTAGCCGTGCAGGAAAGAGAAAGACACCATGAGGACCAGGTCCCCTAACTTAAACGGGCTTAGCCCGGGCAGGAAGGGAAATGGAGAAACTAGGTCTTCTAACTTAAACAGACCTAGAAAGTTACAGTAAGCAGAGAATTTCACACACTCGAACAGGAATATTAACAGTTACCAATGAAACAAGCGGGGATCCCCAAAACACTCAGACTTATGACTAAGGAATAAAAGAACGAGTTCTGTTAACAATGATAACAATTCAACAAGCGGAAAAACGCCAAAAACTTGACTTTGCCTACTAACAACACACAGTCTAACAGAGCGCAAAAGGCGCCTACAAATACGAAGTCTAATGATAAACGAAAACCAGCACACAGGATACCAATACTAAGAAGTCAAAAAAGGCCAAAAGGCCAAGATTGCACTAAATGGTGCAAGTATAAAAGACTTAACTATTCTAATAGCAAACTATGCTAACTGTGACTAAAACACTAATACAGTAACAGTTTTTCTATTTTAAACTAAAACAGTCCCAAAAAGTTTTGAAACAGTTTAAGTAAATGCAACACTTAGCCAGAGCCAAAGAAAAGCACAACCGAGCTTGTCGACGCGGCAAACGAGATCTGGGGATTGTACTGGTGCACCATGGGATACCTACCTAGCCACGAGCCAACTAGAAGACTTCCAGCTTGTAAATAGGCCGAGTAGGAGCCGAGGATCGGCTCTGAACCCATATGTAAGAATGAAGGTGAGATAGGACTACAGAACATCATTATTTTTGTCCAATTGTAACCGCTCGGTCCTCTAGGAGCCAAAGGTTAGGGGAAGGAGGGTGGGACATAAGAATGAAGGCGAGATGGACAACACACACGGAACGTTATGGTGAGTACATAACTTCTTTATGTGATGTTGTCCTAACTCACCTTCATTTTGTACTGGTTGGGACAGCGCCTCTAGCACCATCTTTCTTGGGTGGCTCAAGGGAGTATATTTTTCAGAACAGTGGACCCAAAAGAGGCCTTGTCCGTTGAGGCCAAATGCACTTTGTAATGAGTAATACAGGTATGAGGCCTTGCCCATGTTGCTGCAGCACAAATGTTATCAATTGGTAATCTCACCCGAAAGACAGCGAAGTTGCTATAGCTCTTGTAAAATGACATTTTATCTTTTCAGGGAGTTCTTTGTTCTGAGAATTTAAGTAAAAGTAATACAATCTGATAACCATTTAGAAAGTGTGACTTTAGAAACTGGAGCACCTTTCTTCAGGTCTGAAAAGGATACAAATAGTTGTTCAGATTTTCTGGAGTCCTTTGTCCTATGTGAATAGAGACACAACTGTCTATGTACAGCTAGTTGGTGTAGCATATATTCTGCCTCGTTACCACAGTTGAGAAAAAAGACTGGAAGTTCTATAGAATAATTCAGATTAGATTCTGAGCATACTTTGGGTAGAAAGAATGGATTTGTTCGTAGGGATATCATGTCTTTGTGGAATAGTATGTAGGGCGGCTTTGTCGACAATGCCTGTAATTCTGAAACTCTTCTGGCAGAAGTGATGGCTATCAAAAGAAATGTCTTCCATGTCAAAAACATTAGGTCACAGGATGATGTGGGTTCAAAAGGAGGAAGAATCAGACAGGATAACAACATTTAGGTCCCATGGTGCTGGTAGGGCTTTAATGGGTGGTCTTAATAAAATAGTGCCACTCAGAAAGGCCTTGCATAGTCTGTGGGACATTAGATTTGGCCCTGATTCACTTATATGGAAGTTAGATATCGCTGCACCTTCATTAAAAAGCTTTGTCAAAAATTCAAGCATGGAAGCTATAGGAGCAGAAAAGGGGTCAATGCGGTTATTTTCAGCCCAAGCAGAAAATCTTTTCCATTTGCTCATGTATAATTTCCTTGTTGAAGCCTTATGAGATGAGATTAAGATATGTTTCACTGACTGGGACAGATAAGGGAGCATGACTATGTCTGGAATCGGAGCAGCCATGCTGTCAGTTTGAGGGTTCGAAGAGAGGGATGGAGCACACCTGGGTCCAGAATCCACAGATCCTCCTGTAAATGAGGCCACAGGAAGGGGAATCAGATTTGGCAAGGCCAGTATGAGGCAACAAGTATTAAGTTCTTTCCGAATGAGCTGGCTTTCTGAAGAACTTTGGGTATCAGAGAAGGTGTAGAGAAGACCCGAGGGCCAATCATGTGTAATTGTATCCCATGGTGACTAGGGCAAAAAAAGCTGCTGCATTTGGTATTCATGGACGTGGCAAAAAGGTCACAGCAAGGCTGTCCCCATCTGTGGAAAATCATCTCCGCTACCTCTTGTTTTAGGGACCACTCATGAGGCATTAGGATCGCTCTGCTGAGTTTGTCTGCTATCACACTGGATTTCCCTGGGATGTGCACTGCTATCAGAAAGTGCTGGGAGCAGGTAGCCCACAGCCATACGCTCAGGACCTCTCGACAAAGGGGGGTAGGACCTGGTTCCACCTTGTTTGTTTACGTACCAAACAAATGACATATTGTCTGTCTATATTGCAATAGTTCCCAGCAGGAGAGATTCTTGGAATGCTTGCAACGCTAAAAGCACTGCTCTCATCTCTAAGATATTGATGTGCAAATTTGCCTTGTGCTCCTCCCAAGTGCCTTGAACAGTCCTTCCCAGATAATGCCCCCGCCACCCCATAGTCCGTGGTCACTGTGGCCAAAGGTTGAGGGTGAAGAAAGGAGTGGCCTAATGTTATATGACTGGAGTAGAACCACCATCGAAGGTCCTCTTGCAGGATTCAGTTATCAAGATCTGGTGGGACATGGGTAGTTCCTGCATGGACTATTTGAATAGTAGTCACTGAAGTATTCTCATGTGTAAGCATGCCAATGGGATCACGGTAACTGCAGCTGTCATTGTTCCCAGTAAATTGAGGATTGTTCTTGCCTGAACTTTTCTTTTGGGAAGAATGTTTAGGATTTGGGATTGTAAGACTTCAAGCCTTTCAGGGGGAAGTTTTACCACCATATTTCTTGTGTCTAAATCTGCTCCTATACAGACAGTATGCTGAGAAGATAACAAGACAGGCTTTTCGTAATTTATTGTGATTCCCAGGTGAGACCAGAGCTGTAAAGTGGTGTCTCTCACTTTTGTTAGTAGATGCTCAGTAGTGGCAGTTAGAAGCCAGTTGTCTGGATACGGAAACACTCAGAATCCTAGGTGTCTCAACTGAGCCATGACTACTGCCATACACTTGGTGAACACTCTAAGGGCTGTAGTGAGACCAAAGGGCAGAGCTTGAAACTGGTAGTAACTGGCCCCCAGCCGAAAGTGCAAATGACTCCTGGATTGTCTGTCCATCTTTATATGGTAGTACACATCCTGGAGATTTATGGAGCACATCAAATTGTCTTTTCCCAGAAAGGGAAGTATTTACTGCAGTGTTACCATCCAGAACTTTGTTTTCTTCACTGATTTGTTTAATCTGCTGAGATCCAGGATGGGTCTCCAGTCCCGTTTTCTTTGGAACTAAAAAGAACCTTGAGTAAGTTCCAGATCCTATTTAGTCTGCATGGACTGTTTGGATGACTTTTTTTTTTCTAGGAACTTTTCAATTTCTAGAGTTGGCTGTTCCCTCTGACTGGGTGGAACATCCAGGATGTTCCTTATGTTTACAACAGGGAAGGAAAAGGGTATGGAGTATCCTCTGGATACAATTCTTTGTACCAACTTGTCTTTTGTGATTTTTAGCCAGGCTTGTGGGTACAAAGATAAGCGACCCCAGACTGCCTTCAGAGATGGACAGATGGTCCTCCTTTCAGGAGTGCTGAAAGGGCTTACCAAAAAAGGATTCCCGGTTACCCTGGTTTTGCAGACCCCTCTCTACCGCATGGCCAGCGTCTTCCATTATTGCTTCCGCCTCTGCCCCTGGGGGAAGGTTCACCACGTGTATCTTGATAAACTCTCCGGGATTTTTAAAACCACATATTTCCTCCCTTTTGGACAAGGCCTAGAAGGTAGGGAAAAATGGACTCCTACAGCACAGAGAGTTTTTCCTTCTTGTTCACACCTGGTTAGTGTGTCTTTGACTTTGGGCTCGAACAAGGATGAGCCATCGAAGGAGGTGTTAACAAAGAAAGACTTAAAAAGCTCCGCAAAGTTACACAAGTGCATCCAGGAATGTCTCATTAGGGAAATTCCTGAACCCGCTGCCCTACTCGCACCATCAGCTGCATAGGAAATATGCCTCATGGAAGAGTTTACCACTGAATTCAAGGTGGAGAGCTGGGAGGACATTTTATCTGATACCCCGCAGCTACTGAACTCTGGAGAGCATCTCCTAGCTCCTTCAGGAGATCTCTCTGTAACCTGGTAAGCCACCACTATAGCATCTACTGGGACACCTTTTGTAAGAAAAGTTTTACCCTCGGGGGAAGTAATGAATTTATTTGGTATCTGGGGAACAGGCTCCACTGAGTCTGGAGACTCCCATGCCTTTCGGCAAACTAGATCCACGAGTTCATCGAAAGACAGAGACACCCAAGTGGCGGAAGGGTGAGACCAAAAATCCTTCAGGTAAATAGACTCCTCTTCAAAAGGGTTGATGGGCTTCCAGTCACCTCTCTGCTTAAGTATTTGTAGGATGTCTGCAAACCAGACATCCTCAGAGGGTGACCGTGGGGACCCTTCTGACTCATCGAGGTCTGTGTCAGATGTGACTGACTCCTCTGGGGAGTCCAAATGCTTCCTCTTACATAATCTCTTGCGAGGGACCTCTTCAGAAGGGGATTCTGAAGGGGTTTCAGAAGGGGGGGGTTCAACCAATGGGGTGCCCTGAGGCCATGGGTATCCATGTCTGTGTGGATACAGTTGTGCGGAGAGGGACACCGGTGCCTTTGGGGGACAACTGACTGTGTCTGAGATTGGAGCTGCCCGTGGGGAGAGCGCTCTCCTCATCGCCTCAAAAAGCCCCCCTCCCATGGTCCTAGGAAGCTCCCGGCTCTGAAGAACTAGAAGGCATTCACAGCACCAAGGGGGTTAGCTCCGAGGTCGATGTAGGCACTGAGCTCACCAGTGCCAAGGCCCAAGAGGCAAGTTCGGATCCAACAAATGTCAGATCCAACTGTCCTCCCTGGAACCGACAGGAGAACATCGGCTCCTAGATTCCTTGAGCTCGGATGGCACCGAGGTAGTCAGAGCCGAAGATCCTGGAGCAGGTCTTGGCTCCGTCAGTTCCATTTCAATCAGCTCCATGCATTTACCTCCAAGGTCTCAAGTCAGGTTGCAGGAGGAATCAGTGTTGGCAGGGTAAGCTTAGTCAGTTTTGAAGCCCTCTGGGTCGGCTCCTACAACAATTTGGCTAGCGCCGGTGTCCTCAAAAGTCTGCGCACCACCCAATCCACATTATCGTTTGAAAGGCTCTTGGATGATCAAGAGGAGGGGGAATGGAGATCTTGAAACCTGCGGAATAGGAGAGCTTAGCATTGGAGAAACCGGTTCCAGTACTGGGGACCGGCTATGATCCTGAAAAAACAATGGGTCTATAACTGAAGGAGCCGAGGTGGATGGTTTCTCGGGTCCGATGATGACATCTTAGGTAACTTTTTTATCGGTTCCAAATGAGGTTCTGAAGATGAAGACCTTTTTTCCTGATTTTTCAGACTTTGAGGAGGGAGCGGTCTGTTTTGTTGGACTCTGACCGTCTAAAACGAGCTAGCTTAGGTTATACAACAATCCAAAGTCAAACAAAATGCTCTACCAGTACAGCAATGCAGGGTCGAACCAACAAGTGTACAAGAACCAATGTTTTTTGGGGGGAGAATACTTAAGCATGTTAAGTTATGTTTGTTTATGTATTTATGATTCACTGAAGAAGGCTGGTAAGCTGAAACTGGTCTGAGGAATAAATATACTTCAATTTGTATTAGACTGATTGCCTTTTATACCTATATGCTGGTCATTGGTTATTGTATACAACAATCCAGCAACAAGGAAGTTATTAAACAACTTATCTAACTCTTGTAATACATGTGGAAAGTAAAAAACCCTCTAATTTAAACGGGCTAAGCAGCCCTCTAACTTAAATTAATAGAAAAAGGGAAACTAAGCAAAAAACACACACTAAGACAAACAACACTCTATCTGAACAGACTTTACCTATATATAAGTATGGCCCTGTAAAAAAAACAATTCTAAGTTATCTGAATATAATAGACTACTTTAAACAGCTCAAACAAAGCACACTAAGGTTATCTAAAAATATAATACACTACAAAAGTTGTTAATCAAGGTAAACCAATTTACTAATCTAAAGAACTACTAAGTAATCCAAGAGAAAAACTATCAAATTTCGCAATAAGCACTACAGAAGAAAAATCACTTAGTCAGAGCCAATGTGAAGCACTCTGATCTTATTTAGCAGCAAACGAGATCTGGGGAGTTTCCTAGAGCATTATAGAATAGGGTTTCAGTCACAAGCTAGTTGAAGACCTCCAGCTTTTGTAAACGGTCGAGTCGGAACCGAGGATCTGTTCTGAACCCAACCAGTACAAAATGAAGGCGAGATAGGACAACATCACATTAAGGGGTTTCATGTATTCACTTAAGACAGTAGAAAGGGATTTTTAACACTGTTACAGAAAAAGTGAGAAACTTAATATCTTGAGATACAAATTTTAGTACTTTAACTAAGCTCTACACAAACTTCTCACTTCACTTTAAGCAACAAAGGCGATTCAAGATAAGACTACTGTAAAGCACAGAACTGCTGTCAAAACAAGATTGTTTTTGTAACCAACATATGTTCTGAACATACAAAGAAGCATAAATGAGAAGTTATGTACCTACCATAACGTTCCATGTTAGTTGTCTTCTCTCGCCTTCTTTCTTGCTTGATGGGTTCGGAGCCGATCCTCGGCTCCGACTCGGCACTTGCTAAGCTCGAGAGTCACTTTTACCAGCTCGAGGCAGCCCCATATCCCATGATGCAAGGTGGTAAGTACCCAGATCTCATTTGATGACAAAAGGGCAATAGCACCTAGCATAATAACTTCCCAAAGGAAGAAAGAAGAAGAGAAAAACCTGCAGTATGTTAGAAGGACCAGCTCTGTACGGTCTTCAGAAGTGTAATTCCTTGTAGAGAAAGGTCTGTCCAGGCCTGGGGGAAGGAGGGATGGTCGCAAGAAAGAAGGCGAGAGAAGACAACTAACATGGAACGTTATGGTAGGTACATAACTTGAAGAAACTGGAAAAACACGCCAAACCTGGACCAGAAACAACGTGTTGAGTAACAGCTTTTGCTTGCAAAACAGTAGCTACTGCCAAAATCTTCTAATACCAGTGATAAATGACAATGCAAACAAAAATCTTCCTTTAAAATTGTGAAGGAATGCCAGACCAAGTTGATCCACCGAAATCTTTTATTCACCAATGCGAAAACAAGAAGAACACTCCAATGTAAACCAAGCGCTTTCGCCTGGACAATTCCAGGCTTTTTCAAGATTGAAATGCAAGTGTGGCCATACTGTTTAAATACACAAGTTAATGGGCCAAATTAGCAATTAAGGTTTAATTGCAATCTACATTTAAAGTGCTATAGTGCTGCAGTACTGTCATAAACATAACAAATAAAATCCTTTTCTCACAATTGCGTCTTACTAACAGCAAATGTACTTTAGTGTTCCTTATACTGCTGAATACTATAAAGATTCATTCACTATTCTTAAATGAATATGTAATGCAAAACAATAGTAATAATAGCTAGTAAATTTAAGCAGTGGTTAAAATTCCCTATTAATCATAGAGTTAAAAACACATCATTAAAAATAGTTTCTTAAATAAAAATATAACTGTTGTTTTAAAGTAGGCAAACCAATATGCAAAATTGATGCTGCATAAATATTTATATATACATTAAATTGTAATTTAATTAATTCATTCATATATAAAGATTATTACAAATATAATACCAGTATACATAAATAAGTCAGATAATGAATTCTCTTTCTTGTTTTAAAAACTTTTATAGTGTAATTAATGTAAGTATTAATTAAAATTTATAAATTGAACACAAAAGAGAAACTAAAAACTACCTATAATTTATTCCTTTTCATTCTCAATATACTGTTAATACTGATGTTCTCATTCATTCCTGGATTCTTTGAGGCATCTAATTTTAGTTGCCAGGTTAGCTCTCTGGTTTCGAGGTAACTTTCCCAGTCACCTCCCCTAGGATCACTAATGACTCGTTCCAAGACGAAAAATTTTAAAGACATATTAGTGCATGTTACAGAATGCTTGAAAAAGGCATTAGTAGTTTTCTTTTTCTCTATTTCATATACATGTTCATAAATCCGTTTTTTAAGCATTCTAGTGGTCTTTCCCACGTAGAAACCATGACAGAATGTGCATACACCCAAATACACTACCCCCATTGTGTTACAGTTGTGGTATCCTGGTGTCCTCAAAGTGCAATTCCTAGCTGGTAGAAATATTTCCGCAGCATTTAGTAGGTAATTGCACTGTTTACACATACCACATTTGTATGTACCATTCTTCCTGTAAGGGGCAACAGTGTTCTTTAACTGTCTTGTACTAGTGTTCTGTTCAAACATTCCCTTGAGGTTTATATCACGTTTTCTAACGAAAGTTAGTGTTCTTGGTAAATAAATTTTAATATCTTCTTGTGTTGTTAGCATTGGCCAAAAAGCTTGTAAAGTATTCTCTATAAAAGTTGCATCATTAGTGTATGTGTAGATAAAGCTTCTCTGTACATCATTATCTCCTCTACTGTTGTTCTTGGGAAGTGGAAGTCCCTTACTAAGAAGGGGTGGAAACTTTGAATCCCTTTTTTCTAATATTTCTTCTGTGATTGTGTCAATTAACTGGTTAGGATAGCCTCTTTCTACCCACATATTAGTTAAAGTTGCAACCTCATCCATGAAGGCATCTAAGGTACTGCAAATTCTAGATACTCGAATCAATTGACCTCTAATAATTCCCTTTTTAGTGTAGAAGGGATGCGAACTATCAAAATGTAAAAATGTGTTGGAATAAAAAGGCTTCCTATAAATAGTTGATTCAAAGTGTTCCCCTTTACTATCCTTAGTAAGTAGGATGTCCAAATATTGTAGTGAGTTACTGCTAAGTTCGTAAGTAAAAGACAAAAAATCAGTAGTGGTGTTAATGTAACCAAAAAACTCCAAAAAAGATTCCTTAGACCCCTGCCACAGAATACAAATGTCGTCCAGGTAGCGCTTGTAAAATAAAATCTGCTGGTTCCATTTAGATGAATGTATGAAAGTTTGCTCCCATTTAAATAGAACAATGTTTGCATAGGATGATGCACATGGGGAGCCCATGGCTACTCCCTTGTTTTGCCTGAAGAATTCTCCATTAAAGAATATGTAGTTATTATTAAGGATGATTTCCATAAATTCAATGAGTATGTTAATCTGGTTGTTACTTAAGTCACTTAAACTTACTAAGATGTCAGAAAACCAGTCTATTCCTGTGTCATGTGGTATGCTTGGAAACAATTCAACTACATTTATTGTTATCATCAAAACATCCTTATTACAAATATTGGGTGGAATACTAGCTAAGAATTCCCAGGAATCTTTGCAAACATTAGGGAGCTTAGAAACTAGAGGTTTGATGCTATGTTCAACATATTTGCCTAACGGTTCTGTAATACTATTTGTTCCGGCCACAATTGGCCTAAATTTCAAAGGTGTAATCCCTTTGTGAACTTTAGGTATACCAAATAGTATGGGGGTCTTAGGATGTGGTACATTCAAGTAGTTAAATAGTTCTTCATTTAACACTCCTTGAAGTAGATGATCATTCAAGATATATTTAATGTTGGCTTGTGCAACATTTAATTCATTAATAGAGGCCTGTTCATATGTGTCAGAGTCCTGTAGTATGTCATGCATAGCATTATCATAATCAAGTGTGTTCATAAGTACCATCCCACCCCCTTTATCCGGTTTCATAACCCTGATTTTTTGTTCCTTTAACAAATTCATAATTTCTTCCAGATGTTTATTGAAATTGTGTGGAGGGTCTTGTCTGTTTGACAAATTAGTTCTCAATGTATTTTCTATAAGCTCTTCAAAAGTTTTTAAACTCGGATGTAGGGGTGGGTTAAATGTACTGGACCTAGTAATGCTGTTGGTTAAAGTATCTTGTCCCTTAAAGAAAAGAGAAAGGTTTAGATTTCTTACAAAAAGTTTTAGTTCAATCAATAACTTGGGTAAACAAGCAGGTCTTGCTGGAACATAATTCAATCCTTTAGTAAATAATTCAAAATAGACTGGAGTGATGTCCAAGTCCGTGTAATTATAGATGTTGAAATTGTTTAAAGAGACCACTATGTTGTTGTTGTTGGGGGTAGAACATATAGTAACATAGTTGCTAGTGTCTAGATTTAGTTGCGTGTCCTCCCCCAAGCCTGTTGGTAAGGGGCATTCAGATTCCTCCCCATTGGTCTGCCCTGGGGGAAATGAAAACCCTGTGGTGAATTATTGTTGCCTTTCTGTGCTAACCTTTCACTTCTTCGTAAAGGTTCAGAGTTAGGTGTATTTCTGATGTTTTGACCCCCTGTTCTTTTTTCAAATTCTTCTTCATTGGTTCCTGCAACTTGGTTATGTTTCAACCCCGTAGGGTAAGCCCTCCCCTCTCTATATTCCATTAGGTCTCTGTCTAGTTTTTTAATTTTTCTGTCAATTACTTTTTGACAATGTTGATCTACTTCAGAAAAAACTTCGTCGTATTTCCTTTTGTGTCTAAGGAAATTCTTGTGTTGTACAATATTATCATTCAAAACAGTAAGTTCATCCAAAATCCCATTACATTTATTTTGGTAATCCTTCACCATTAAATCTAACATTTCCAACCCAGTTCGATTAAAAAGTTCTAATAGTTGTGTGTGTAACACAGAGCCAACAGTAGCGTTATTCGGAAATTTATAACATCTGAGTCCTTTCGGTACTCTTTTAACATTAATGCATTCCTTTAAATAATTAATTTCTAGTTGACAATTCTTATACATATATAATTTGTTGCTAAAAAAATCAAAATCTATGTCCAGTTGTTGCGTGTTATGGTGAAATGTACCTTGTTTGAACTCCGGTTGGAGTTCTGTCCATTTTTTAAAATTAAACAATTTGTCTGTAACTCCACCGTTCGGTGCCTTGTTGTTACAATTTCCTTCATGTGTAGATGTTATGCCAGTTCTTAAATTGCAGCTTGTACTAGCGGTGCCATTCGGCTCCTGCGCCGTAAAGGATCTATGCTCAAGCGGTACTGCTTGTTGCTGGTTTCCCAGAAAAAAAGGAGAGTCTGGAACGTCGGGGTTCAATTGCCCCGTAAGTGCCTTGTTGATGTTAGAAAGTAACGCTGACACCTGGTTAAATTCGGAACGAGTAACCGGTGTATCATCACTGTCTTCCCTTAGTATAAGGGGTGTGTTGAAGAGGTCCGTGGCCGGTGGTTCTTCCGCCATATCAGCACAAACAAACGAAGCGGAGACAGTCAAATAAGTGAAGAAACTGGAAAAACACGCCAAACCTGGACCAGAAACAACGTGTTGAGTAACAGCTTTTGCTTGCAAAACAGTAGCTACTGCCAAAATCTTCTAATACCAGTGATAAATGACAATGCAAACAAAAATCTTCCTTTAAAATTGTGAAGGAATGCCAGACCAAGTTGATCCACCGAAATCTTTTATTCACCAATGCGAAAACAAGAAGAACACTCCAATGTAAACCAAGCGCTTTTTTTTGTAATGGGAAACAAAGGTATGAGGAGTGGCCCAAGTGGCCGCTGCACAAATAGTGTCTAAAGGAAGTCTAGCTTGAAAGGCTGTAGAAGTAGCTAAGCTTCTGGTTGAATGTGCTTTAGGTTTCGAGCACAGCTGTTTTCCCCTGAGCCGATAAATTTCAGCGATGACAGAAGAAAGCCATCTAGATAAGGTCACTTTTGAGACAGGAAGGCCTTTCTTGTTATCAGCATAGGAAACAAAGAGTTGATCGGATTTCCTGAATTGTTTTGTTCTGTCCAAGTAATATCTGAGTTGGCGGTGGACATCAAGATAATGTAATTTTTGTTCCAATCTGTTTGAATAGTTTGGAAAAAATAAAGGGAGATCAATGGCTTGATTCAAATTAGTCTTTGAGGCGACCTTACGCAAAAAGGTCGGATTAGTTCTCAATGACACTCTGTCTTTGTGGAAGACCAAATAGGGGGGGCGAACAGATAGAGCATGAAGTTCAGACACCCTCCTAGCCGATGTAATAGCAACCAGGAATAAAGTTTTCCATGAAAGAAATTTCAGGGAACAAGAAACAGCTGGCTCGAAGGGGGGAAGAATCAAGGATGTCAGCACTAAATTTAGGTCCCATTGAGGAGGAGGACTCCTGACTGGAGGCTTCAGGAGGAAAATTCCTTTCAAGAAGGCTCTACAAAGCCTGTGGGACATAATGTTGTGATCTGCGAACCCGACATGAAAGTTCGAGATAGCAGCCAACTGAACTCTAACTGTGGAAGAAGAGGAGCCCGCGTGAAAAATCTCCGCTAAGAAATCCAAAACTGCTTGAACTGGAGCAGTGAAGGGATCAATATTCTTGGCTTTAGCCCAATAAGGAAAACGTTTCCATTTGCTCGTATAAATCCTCCTGGTAGAGGATTTTAAGGAAGCTACTATGATGTCTCTAACAGGGTTAGAGATCATAGGAAGCCTGGCTAAGGAAGGAAGTGGAGCAACCATGCTGTGAGGTTGAGAGAAGGGATAGACCGGTGCAGCTGACCGGATTGGTGAATCAGAAGATCTGGCACTGAGTCCAGATGCCACGGCTGCACCAAAAGGTGACGATGGAGGAACGGAAACCAAATTTGTCAAGGCCAATAAGGAGCAATGAGAATCAATTTGGCTCTCAAAATGGTTGCTTTCTGGATAACTTGAGGGATCAGAGGAAATGGAGGAAAGGCATAAAGAAGTCCCTGGGGCCAATCCTGGGTCAGAGCGTCTCTGGGGGGATGGCCTGGCAGTGGGAAGAGAGAGAAGAAGTCTGGGCATTTGCTGTTTTGGGGAGTAGCAAAAAGATCGCAACATGGGTGACCCCATTCCAGAAAAATCTCTTCCACTATAGATTGTTTGAGAGACCACTCGTGAGGCATGAGAATAGCTCTGCTCAATCTGTCCGCTAAAATGTTGGTTTTCCCAGGGATGTGCGTTGCTACCAGAAATCGATGAGAGGAGATCGCCCATTGCCAAAGTCTGAGCGCTTCTCGACACAAGGGTAGGGCTTGGTTCCGCCCTGTTTGTTGATATACCAAACTACAGACATGTTGTCTGTGTGGACTGCAATTGTCCCTACGGGAAGAAAGTCGTTGAGGGCTTGCAACGTTAAAAGCACTGCTCTCATCTCTAGGACATTTATGTGCAGGTGGTATTCGAAAGGTTGCCATGTCCCATGAACCATCCTGCCCTGATAATGCCCCCCCACCCGATCAGGGAGGCATCTGTAGTGACAGTGGCTACCGGGGATGGGGGTACAAAGTGTCTGCCTTGGTGAATCTGGGGAGAAGTGATCCACCAAGCAAGATGATTCTTGCAAATCTGTGTCACCAGTATTTGGTGACGCATTGGAAGTTGTTGGTAAGACCACTGAGTGAACAACATCCATTGAAGAAGGCGCATATAGAAGCGAGCCAGGGGAAGAAGGGTAATGGCCGCAGCCATGAGGCCTAACACCTTTAGAACCATTCTGGCCTGTACCTTCTTGTTGGCTACAATGATCCTGACGTGACTTTGAATGTCTGAGAATCTTTGATCTGTAAGGGTAGCTGACATCCGAACAGTGTTTAAGTTTGCGCCTATGAAAGTAATAGACTGGCAGGGCAATAAGGATGATTTTTCGGAGTTGATCGAGATGCCCAATTGAGAACAAAGATTTATTGTGTAATCCCTGGCTTGAAGAAGCTGATGCCTGGTGTTGGCAAAAAGGAGCCAGTCGTCGAGATACGGAAACACCTGGAATCCTTGACGTCTCAGGTGAGCCGTGACCACTGCCATACATTTGGTGAACACTCTGGGGGCTGTAGTGAGACCAAAGGGCAGGGCTCTGAACTGGAAATGACTGGACCCCAGCCGGCGGAGAAATCTCCTGGAGCGTCTGTGAATTTTTATGTGATAGTACGCATCCTGAAGATCTATTGAGCACATCCAGTTGTCCTTCTGTAAGAAGGGCAGAATTGACTGAAGAGTGACCATTCGAATCTTGTCTTCCTCACAGACTTGTTGAGTCTGCTGAGATCCAATATTGGTCTCCAGTCTCCCGTCTTTTTGGGACCAAAAAGAACCTTGAGTAGATTCCGGGCTCTGAATGATCTGTTGTAACTGGCTGAATGGCTCTTTTGCAGTAGTTTTAAGACTTCTAACTCTGCAATTTCCCTTAGACCGGGTGGTACATCTGGAAGGGAATTTGAGTGATAGAAAGGACTTTCCTCGAAAGGAATTTTGTAACCCTCGGATATGATCGACTGTACCCATCTGTCTTGAGTGAGGGAACGCCAGGCTTCTGGGTACAGCGATAGTCTTCCCCCGACTGCCTCCAAGGATGGACAGCCGGGCAACACCTCAGGGATGCTGAAAGGGCTTGTCAGAGAGAGGCTCTCTGCTTCCCTGGTTTGTGGACCCCTCTGCCTCTAGAGCGTCTGTTATTGTTACCCCTCTGCCTCTAGGGGTAAACTGACCACGTGAATCCGGCGTGACTCCTTGGGATTTGCGGAACCACATTTTGCCACCCTTCTGCCCTTTGGGGTAAGGTCTAGAAGGGGTGGAAAACGGACCCCTACGGCAGAAAGAGTCTTGCGGTCCTGCTCACACCTGGTCAACGTTTCCTTCACTTGAGGGCCAAACAAAGCTGACCCATCAAAGGGAGGCGTTTGTGAAGGACGCCTTAAAGGGATCTGCAAAATTACAGAGCCGCATCCAGGCTTGGCGTCTAAGAGCCACACCTGTACCTGCGGCCCTACTCGCTCCATCTGCAGCATATGATATCAGTCATGGAGGAGTTAGCAATAGAATTAAGGGTTCCTAGCTGCGAAGCAATTTTTTCTTGAGCCCCTGCAGCTGTAGGATCCTGTACTACTTCACCTAGCTCCTTAAGGATATCCCTCTGGAGTCTGGTGAAGTGACATAGGCAGTTCAGCGAACGCATAGCAAAGGTCGCTGAAGAGAACATCCGCTTACCATACCTATCCATGGTCCTAGAGTCCTTATTAGGAGGATGGACAGGTACGGAAGGATCTGCAAGTTCCTTCTTAGTGGCAGCCGCCACCACCATGGCATCAGCAGGGACACCTTTTGTGAGGAATTGCTTGTTCGACGGGGCAGTAATAAATTTAGAAGGCCTCCTAGGGACTGGCTCTACAGAGTCAGGAGCAGCCCACGCCTTTCGAGCAATAACCTGCATAAGGGGGTCGAAAGGCGGAGACACCCAGGAGGTGGAGGGCCGAGATCCAAACGCCTCCAGGTATACCGACTCATCCTCAGAGGGATTATTGGTGGGCCAGTTTCCCCTCTGTCTAAGGAGTTCTAGGATGTCTGAAAAGGAGACATCCTCAGAGGGGGATCTTGGGGATCCCTCTGACTCATCTAAGTCAGTATCTGAAGTGATAGACTCGGGGGAGTCTACATGTTTCCTCTTACAGATCCTCTTTTGCGGAGGATCTCCTGACTGATCAGAAGAATCCTCGGAAAAGGGGGTTCTTCCCAGTGGGGAAACCTGAGGCGGAGGATCTCTGGGTCCGGGAGCAAGAGAAGTGGCAGAGATATCGACAGGCACCATAGAGGGAGGAGCTAAGGGAACAGACTGCTGGCTGAGTCCAGTGGCCAGCACACTCTTCATCACCTCGGCTCCCTCCCAGGGAGGTCCAAGAGAACCCGTTCCGAAGAACCAAGAACTCCAGGACCCACCGAAAGGGAAGGCTCCGAGGCAGATGCCGGAGCCGAGCTCACCAAGGCCGAGGCTCCAAGGGGAAGAGTGGGGTCGGACAAGGGTCCGATGCCACTCACCCCCTCGGAGGAGACCAGGGAAGCCCGACCACCGAATCCCTCTAAGGAAGGTCTCGCAGAGGAGATAAGAGTAGAGGCTGAAGGAGCAGAAGGGGGTATTTGTCCCGCAGCCGTAGCAGAAACCATTCCCGAAGACTCCAACTCCAAACTCTGGGGTAGAGTTGAAGGAGGAACTGCAATGGGGTGTGGACTAATAGTCATCTGTTGAGACGGACTATGTAGCATCTGGGTCAGTGCCTGTGATTTTAATAATCGACTGACCACTCTCTCTAAATCATGGTCAGAAAGCCTGGATGACCTGGATGATCGGCTCCGATGGCTCCGTTCCGAGAGGAGAGGAGAAGCCGGAGCTGAGAGTATCGGCTCCAAGGATGGGGACCTAGATCTCTTCCTCGAAGGAACCATCGGAGCCGACGAAACCATGGAAGCTGTCGGAGCCGACAACTTTTCGGCACCGACAGAAAGTTTCGATGCATCGGCTCCGGCCGGAGCCGATACAGACATAAAAGTAAGGGTGTCGGAACCGGTCGGCGCCGACACCAAAGCCTGAGCCACATGGTGATCGGAACCGATCGGAGCCGACACCGTGGCGAACCAGAATCGGCACCGATAGCCATCGGTGCCGAAGGTTTGTGCAAACCAGAATCGGCTCCAGCTGGAGCCGATCTCGACTCTGAAAGAGTCGGAGCCGAGGCCGCAGGCTTGGACACAGAAGCCTGGGCCTTGGAAGACTTAGAAGTCTTAGATGGAGCTGACTTAGCCGGAGAGCCCTCCGGCTTAAGTAGGCCCCTCAAAATCAGCTTATTTCTCCTTTCCTGCAGGACTCTCTGGCTAAAAGAATGACAAATCGCACAGGAGTCCTGCAGGTGGAGAGGTCCCAGGCAGTATAAGCAAGAAGTGTGACCGTCTGTCAGAGACATCTTCGACAGCACGAGTCACACTTCTTAAAGCCTGAGACCCTTTCCTTAGACATGGTGTAAAAAACACACACACAACACCTGTCCAAGAAATATAACAATCCCAAAAAAAAGAGAAACTATTCTCTTACAAACACACACACACACCCTAACAAGGGGGGGATGGGATGGGAGAAGGCCTGACTAAAAACTTTAGGAGAGAGCGAATTTTAGTCAGAAAGGGACCAAAACTAGTCTAAAACTATTAAATTTAAGTCTAAAATTAACTTTAAACTGAAAAGAGGGGCAAAGAAGTAGTGTATAAATCACTTACCAGGAGCTGGTAAAAGGAGGACCTCATCAGCGAAGCGGCAAACGAGATCTGGGTACTTACCGCCTTGCATCATGGGATATGGGGCTGCCTCGAGCTGGTAAAAGTGACTCTCGAGCTTAGCAAGTGCCGAGTCGGAGCCGAGGATCAGCTCCGAACCCATCAAGCAAGAATGAAGGCGAGATTGACAACTTAACATTACATTTTTTTAAACCAAAATTATAGCAAAGAGAGAGTATGGAACTTGGTTACGCTGTAAGGAGCGTCCTGGAATAATTAATCTAATAAAACATTCTTATTCAAAAATGCATTGGTGCTTTTTTTGGGGTGGGGGGCTTCAACTTGAGTTGAGGGCTTTAATGGTACTTCTGGCCAGGGGGTTGTAAAACTGGGAACTGATACTCATTTGTTTCTAAGGAAAATATGTTTTCCAGTAAAATCTCATCACAGAAAGTAACTAAGATAGGAGACGCAGCAGGGACTACTGAATTGGTCAGTGGCAAAGAAATTTGGTTAGTCCCATCTTGAAACTGGTAGACACTTGACTGCACTGCAGGGACTATAAGTCAAGTTAGCAAAATGGGGAAATTATATACTGTTACACAGAAATTGGCGCCAAAGAGTCTCCCCTTAAAAATGATTATAATCCAGTGATGTTCACTGTAATGATTATTGCTGTGGTAGCCTTAGCTATATGGATTATATCCTGTCAAGAATATAACAGCCAGTCAGCTTCCAAAACTTCAGGGCACCTTCCACACACCCACACTTTTGGGTAATTCGAGGTGAACTGACTAAAAGACAAGTTTGGTCACAAAGCCCTTCAAAGCTTTATTTCTACCAAACAGTACCCTCCTCTGAGGTTTTTGAAGATTGACGGTCTGCTTGTGCTCCCCTTTGCTGAGCAGATAAGTTCCTTTTAGGGAAAAACATTTAATTTGCTTATTTTTTTATGTTTTATTACTTTCTTCTTCAGGAAAGTTACTTTAAAGCACAGCCTATCTCAAGACTGTAAATTACGTTTAAATGGAGCACTCATTTTTTCTGTCAGTTTAAATGTGGTGTAAATTAACTGAATATTTTTTTCCTGTGGAGAACTTGTATTTATTTCAATTTTGTGTGGTTCATATAGTGCTTTAAAGTGCTTTTCACTGTTTTGCTGTCAGAAAAGTAACTTTTGTGGACTGGTACTATTTACCAGCAACTACTACTCGTCTTCCCTAGGAAGCCCTTATTGTGAGTCATTCCTATTCAACTTCACCTTGGAACAGTCTACCAGTCCTCCCGGTCATACCTACTTCCAGCTGCAAAAAAAAAAAAAAAAAAAAAAAATAAATTAGTAAACAGCCTTTGCCACCACAGCAGGCTAGCAATTTGCCTCAGCTGCAGTTGGGTGACACTGTTGTGGCCATCTGTTGTACCTCAGACCACTCAACTTTTACCCCACATCACTCTGGTGTTGCACCTGCAACCACTATATATATCAGGAGTTAACTATAAGCTCTGAGCTGTTGGGGTCTGCTCACTGGGTAAAGGAGAGCCACTCTTGTAAGTCATGGGAAAGGGAACAGGGAAGGTTTGCCATTAGAAAAATGGTTCATCCCATTTTCTTGTCAAAAAGAAAGAGAAAACCAAGCATATATCTGTTCTTCATGAATTTTATTTGTATAGGGGTAGTTTACTGTGTCTGACTCAGGGTTTAATTCAGGCTATTGATCTTTTTTGTATAGTAGTTTCTGGTAAAAGAAAGAGGGATTCCTCTTTTCATGAAAAGAATCAAGATTCTGAATCTGAACAGGAAAATGCAAGGACAAATATAGGGGGGTTTCCTCAGATTTTTGATTTAGAATCAGAGGAGAGCTCAGTTTCTAATTCTCCCTGTGAAGGGTTCTCTTTCTCTGAGACTACTGTCATAATGTGCCATTTTCAGTGAAAGAACAATGAGATTTCTCAATCCCTTAGAAAATACTATGAGTTGTTACAGATGGATTTTCCAGACTTTATACCCATTCTTCCTATTGTCTGCATTAGAGGATGTGTGTTTTATTGCCTGCAATTTTCCTGACAGTCAGCTAGCTGCCCTTAAAAAGGTAGATAGGCTGTATAAATTCCTCAGTCTTAAAATTTTATACGCTATCCCTAAACATGGCCCAGTAGCTATATCTTTAGTTGATCCCACTACTGCTAAACACTTAGTTAATTCCAATCCTACTCTTTCTGATAGGAATGGGAAAATTACTGACAGGTACAGAAAAAAGTAGACACTTCTGAAACTTTGATTTTCAGAATTCTGAATTGTCAAGCTCATATGTTAAAGTTTGTTCTCACAAATTCTGAAAGTATAAGGAATGTTTTATCTGCAGTTTTGTCTTGTGAGAAAACATCAGCTTTTAATAATTTAGTTTCTTCTACTGCACAGTTTACTACTCGTTTGCAGTGTGTGTGTGTGTATGGCAGTAAGCAGGACCAGAGCATACCCTCATGAATTAAAACTGGATTGGGGGTCTTCCAAGATTTTATCCATCGGTGGGGAGTTCCTCAAGTACACCGCTTTGACTCTTCTCAATCAACTGGCAAGATTCTGTTCCAGGACTCCATGCAAGAAGGCCTGGAAGACAGATGCATTTTCTCTTTTTTAGACAGGAATGTTTCCACATGCCTTTCCAACCTTTCCACTAATATCTAGGGTACTTCTGAATATTCAGGAGTCTCCTAAGATTAGCGTGGTGTTTTCCCTTCTGGCCCAGACAACCATGGTTCTTAGGGGCAATTACCACAATCTTCTTCACAGACTGGATAAACTCACATAAGAACACGGCTAACTGATACACCCAGATATCAATCAACTTCAACTGACTGCCTGGATGATGGGGTCTTATTTTTTTTTAGGCATCTGTTTACTGAGGATGTGCAGCAGGTACTAATGCAGACAAGAAGACCTGCTACTAGAATGTCATATATTAGCAAATGGAAAAGCTTTTCTGGTTGTTGGCAGCAACATAACCACCACCCATTCAAGGCTAGTTGTTCTCTAGTCCTGCAATATTTGTGCAAGTTACTATTGTATGACTTTTTTTATTCCTCTATCAAGGTTCATTTATCAGTCATTTCAGCATGTCTGCCCATAGATCATCATCTTTCAATGCTATCTCATGTAAAAATGTCCCTGAAAGGGGTTTTGCATAAGAGATCTCCAAGAAAACAGGTGGCCCCTTCTTGGGATCTTAATTTTGTGTTAGAGATGCTATCAATTGTTCCATTTAAACTGGCTATTCTGGCTGACTTGCGGTTCTTAATATGGAAGACAAGTTTATTGATTGATCTGACCTTTGCAAGAAGCTATCTGAGTTGCAAACTCTTATTGTGAGTCACCTCCATCTCATTTTTTATACCGACAGAGCTTCGAGGACTAATCCTCCTTTTATGCCTAAGGTGGCATCCAAGTTCACTTTAAGCCACGCTATCCATTTGTTGCTTTCTTTACTGAACCTAAACATGAGGAAGAAAGGATACCACAGACAACTGAAGTACTTTCTTGACATAACTAAATCTTTCAGATCTTCAGATCAATTCTTCATTTAATCCGAAGTTAAGAAAGGCCACACTGTGTCAAAACAGATTACCTCCAAATGGTTGTCTAAGGCTATTACCTATTGTTATACTCACCATAACAAAAGTATTCCAGGCAGGGTCAAGGCTCGCACTACAATGGCCTTTGCTTCATCTATGGCTTTCTGGAAAGGGTTGGTTTCTAGAAGTATTTTAGAAGCTGCTACTTATTCCTCTGTACATACTTTTACAAAGCACTATACGCTTGATTCCTTCTCTAGGTCCAGATCAAGCTTTCCTAGGACCATTCTCCAGAGGCTCCTGGACTCTTCTCCTTCTACCTCCCAAATGTAGTTACATAAGGTAATCTACCCACATAGCTAAGGCTAATGCAGCAGTGATCAATATGATGTCTAAATGATCCCTACTGCAATAGCCACACTTTCCCTCCACCCCCCCTTGTTTTTTGGTCTGTTTGTTAAATCTGGGTGAGGACCTTTACTTTTTTGTTGTTACTAGCATTGTCCTTTCAGGGCTCAGCCTCCCTGTCTCTGCCGGCAGGAATGTTCTGAAGAGTTTTGAACCCAAACTTGTCTTTTAGTTAGCAGTATGGGTGTGTGGAAGGTGCCCTAAAGTTTTTTAAGCTGGCTGAGTGTTATATCCTTGGCAGGATATAACCCATATGCTAAAGCTACTGCAGCAGTGATCATTTGAACATCTACTACTACTGCAAGTTTTACTTACATTACTGTACTTTTTAGAAATCAAATGTAAAGATATTATAGAGTGTTCTCCAGCTTCACAAAGTGCCATTTCCATTTGTTTTTAATAAAGTTAATTATTCAGTTGCCACAATGGGCGGCCACGGTGGTGCAGTGGTTAGCATTGTCGCCTCACAGCAAGAGGTTCTCCGGTTCAATCCTCGGCTGGGGTGCCTTCTGTGCGGAGTCTGCATGTCCTCCCTGTGGTTGCGTGGGTTTCCTCCAGGTGCTCTGGTTTCCTCCCACATCCCAAAGACATGCTGCAGGTGGATTGGACACTCTAAACTGGCCCTAGGTGTGAGTGCGTGTGTGTGTGTGCCTTCTGTGGAAGGTTGGGCGCCGGGCTGGCAACTCGACAATGTATAACTCCACCACTAATCATGAGCGGACACGTGATCTGCTGTGGCGACCCCTAACCGGGAAAAGCCGAAAGAAGAAGAAGAAGAAGTTCAGTTGCCAAAATGCAACACTATGACATACCACACATCAGAGATAATGTGCAAAATTTATAACTAAAGTGCCCAAGCAGCATGAACTCAAAAGACAGACAGACAGTGGAAGCTGCAGCCTACTAATTCTTTTTGACAATTATTTAGTTTGTTGGTATCATTTACAAATTAAGTTCATATAGGATGACAACTATTTTCATTTCCTTTGCCCTTCTATATCATTTACTGCCCGTACAAGCAAAATCAGTATTAGTAGAATTCTCCACAAAACTTTTTCCTACTTCAAAGACTCCAATTATGCAGCAGGTAATATTAAGGTCGAGCTATAACTAGATTATCTGTTGACCTAAGCAGTTCTCCAGACTGGAACTCCCCTCAACCAGAAAACAACTTTCTCGAACTTGAAGACCACAAATATGAATGCTGTATCCACATTCATTTATGAAGCAGCATACCCATCAAAATGAATATTTTTCCATCTTTCTTTTTTCCTTATACTCCCTTATGTAGTTAGCTGTGTTGTATGTCTACATTTTTCAGAAAATGTTCCATGTTCACAAATCTCTTCATTAGGGTAAACAGCACAAGAATTCAGGTCCACTAGTGTATGGGGATAAAGCCCTGACTATGGACTAGGTAGCCCAAGTTTGATTAGTTTCTATTTGTGGCTCAGGTGCTTGAAGGAGCTGGCAAGGAGAATGGGTATAACCATCCTAGTGGGAGGAATCAGAGCAGTCACTGGTTGTACCAGTCTTCCTGAGGTAGAAGACAGGCTTGCAACCAGGGGCTGTGCATGTTGTAAAATCAAGCCAATGAATGGCAGTAGCTTTCATTGAGCAAGTGAGTGGAGCCATGAACTTGCATAGAGGAATATGTTGTGACCCCTGTGGTGATGTGAGTTACACATCCCTTTGCACAAGAAAATGGGTTAGGATAAGTAATGTCCTCATTGAAGGTAGGCCGGCAAGGAAAAATGCAACTCTCATGGCTGCCTAAATGATAATGGCCAGCAGAATGGTTCTCATCTCATCCTAATGGATCTGGGGATGGTCCCCTCCACGAAGGAACAAACAGGCTTGAGTCCAACTGAGGGAAGGCTCAATGGTCAGCAAGTACAAGAGCACAAAATCAAACAAATTTAAAAAAAGTAGCACAAGATTTCTATAGCATTTTTCATTTGTTTGGATGTTTACTGTACCAAGCTAAATTAACCTTTGTCCAAATCTTACTAAATACCACTTCTTACATATAATCTGAATATCTATGCACCATGAAATGCTGAGGTCCCAATTCCCTTCTAATGTTCAGCTGAACAATATAAATAATGATGGGTCTTAAATTAAACTGGAAGGAGATTTTTTTATCATCTATGTTCACACAGCACCACAAGGGTCTTTCTTTTCTTAAAAATCTATGCCATTCTCCAGGACCTCCTGACAAACCAGCTTAACACAATAAAGAGAAATAAGCATTCTCTCTCCTTATTTCAAGACTCTTACTTCTCTCTGGTGATCATAACATTACCACAGCTCAATCTTAAACCCATAATTACCAAACTCTTATCAACCTCTGAGCATTAAATATTGTAGCACTGCCCTTTAAAAATCATAGCAGAGGGTCTCAATGAGGAGCAGTTTCTTACTGTTCACAATAGAAGGTCTTTATATACTAGGCATTACACAGTTAATGATTGGGAACTTTTGCATAAGCTTTTTTTTTATTTATTTAATAAGGTACATACTTATATTTTATGAGGAGCATTGGTGAATCAAGGAAGAGCAAGGGTAAATCTGAGGCCCAAAATCATAGAGCTAGGCCTAAATTGTAGCAGTTGAAGGGTATGTTCAGGCCTAAGTAAAAGCCATTCATAGCAGCCCTACCACTACAAAAATTATACAAGACATTTCCCCATTCGTTAAATATTTCACGTTTCATCTTAACTTGTTTTACTTATGTTTTTGCTTATGTCAACAATGTGTTTGACAGCTGATACAAGCTAAAAGAAACGCATGTGATTTTTGTACCCACCAACGAAAACGGTGGTCTAGTATAACAGAGTTCCCTATATGAGAAGAACCCTTGACTGGTTTGCACCTGCAGTGGAAAACATGTTCAGTGGCTAACATTTTATTAAGTAGTGGCTAATTTTAGTTAGCAGGTCTTACCCAACTTAAAACTGCAGTCTTTATATTGCTTCTGTCCACTGCACTGTGCCTTTTTCTGAATTTCTTTAAAAACAGCCATCCGACTAACAGCACACTGCATTAATTTTAATTTTTAGTATGCATTAACCAGATGTATTACACACCATATTTTGATGTGCAAGAGTGTAATATTCTGCCAGTAAACAGATTATACTGCAAGTGCCCTCAGCAGTATGCAACCAGTACTTTAATAGCCACAGTTCTTGCCAGCTTGCTTCTACCCTTTCAGTCCCTAGCACCTCAGCACCTTTGTGATCAAAGTATCAAATTCTCTTAAGGGATGTAGGCCTCTGCATTTAATTGACTTTCCTGACTTGGAAAGAGCTGGAAGCCACAGCGGGACAAGGTCTACAAAAAGAATGAAGGCTTTGCAGCATTCTTGTTATCTGCTTCTGTGCAGAAAAATCACATAAAAATAAATAAATTAAGCCACTACTAATAAAATAGCACTCCTCCCTAGTAGTCCTAAACAAAATAATTGATATTATTGAATGCGCTGTTCAGTACAGTAGTTCAGATATCATCCACACTATTACAAAACTGAAATCCTTGTAAAGATTTGGTGAGACCCATTACACTTTGATGTAGAAGTTAGAGATATTTAGATTGCTTAAATGGAAAAGTTCTGAAATGTTATGTAATGCTGCCAGTGCAAAACACCATACATACCACCAAACCATGTTGCTATATTTAGTATCTTGTCAGGTGCTCCATTCTTCTGGCTTAAACAGTTTCACCCACAAAATGTATTTACTGTTTAAACTGGGAAAGAAGACTGATTTGGGGACCCCTTTCAACTATGTCGCAAGTACAAAGATACTTAAAACGATAATTAACACAGTGCAAAATCACAATATCTGAGAAAGTAATAATTCTAATAAATAAAGCAACAATGCCAGACATCATTTTTTATAGACGAAATACTATTCTGACAAGTACTAAAGAAGCCAAACTATACAAAGAAAAGCCCTCACACATGCATGCACACACACAAACTAGACAGGAAATTATGTCAAATAAAAACATAACAAATTAGTGGTCAGAAACAGAAATCAAGCAAAGCAACTTTTTCAAAGAATAAAATTTACTTTTTATCAACTACTGCAGATATCTAAATGGGTTGTAGTAGTAGGGATAAAATAATGTGCAAAGAATGAAGTACTAACACATTAACCTATCAGAATGCACCACAGATTAACTCCAATCACAGGATACACTGTGTAGATCTGCACTATGACTTCACATTGTCAAGGAGTTAATCATACAGGATTAAAGTGTACTGCCACACAGTGCATTGTGGCACAGAATGAGTTAACTCCCATGATGCATCTTGTCCTAATTATTTAGCAGTTTTGAACAAAAAGCTGTGTTGTTGTTTGACTTTCGGCTTTTTCCCGCTAAGGGGTCGCCACAGCGGAACTCCGGTCCGCTAATGATTGGCAGTACGAAACGCCAAGGTGCCAGCTCGACGCCCAACCTTCAACAAAGGCACGCCCATTTATGCAAGCATGTCTTTCGAATGCTACCCAACCACGGGGAGGACATGCAGACTCCACACAGAAGGCACTCCCAAGCCAAGCCAAGAATCGAACGGGAGAACCTCTTGCTGTGAGGTAACTGTTAATTAATCAAAAACAACTGCCCAAATACATTTAGAATTCCCCTCTGTGACATCAACTAAGGGCTCCTCCATTAAGGGACACATTTCTGTGCTGGGCAAAATATTTCCATTAAAGTCTATGGATGCATTTCACATTTTCACTGTGCTAATGCCACTGAAGCTAAAGATTATCTTTAATTTTGAGTGGCATCAACGCAGGGAAAACCAAATTTAACCAGTGCAAATTTAAGTGGATTTTACAGAAAAAAATGTTCACCAATCTGGGGAAAAATGCTAATCAACGCTTTATGTGCCACACAGAATGGTGCTAAAAGCTAAGTCGCTGAGTACGACAATACACTTTAAGGAACCTCTGATCTCTTATTTAGCTTTATGCTGTAATCTGGTGTTTTAATTTTTTCAGTGTTCATTTGTCTACTGCATGATTTTATGATTTAGAGCAGGTCACTTAAGCAGAACTGTTCTTGTTTTGTTTTAGAAATGAGGCAATCATGCCAAGTAGATTTAGCTGGTTGAAAAATATGGCAGTAGTCAAAAAAATATTTAGTTTGCCATAGAAAGCAGGGGCATAGTTTGGTGAAAAAAAATAACAGTTAAAGAGGCATTTTTGCCTTGGCTTCATCCCCACTTCTTCGCTGTGATACACTGCTCTTCTCCCCACTAAAAATAAACTAACTACAATAATTTGCATGTGACATGTTTACTGTGCTGTTATGCTAAAATATAATGAAAAATAAAAAACATAGGTTGCACAGTGTCATAACAGCTATGATGTCTGCTTCACAGTGCTTAGCTTTCCAGTCTGCTTCCTAAATGGGTGGCTTCTGTGTGGAGTCTGTATATCCTCCTTATGTCTCTGTGGATTTTTCACCTGTTCTCAGGTTTCTTCCCACATGCCAATGACACGCTGCAAGTGAATGTACTAATAGTCTTCCAAATTGCTGAAAGGTGTTTGCTTCAGGCATGACTGTGCATCCTGCCTCAGACTGGCATCCAGCTACTGCACTGTAATGTAAATCTGGAGAGGGCAACTGTACTCAATATCAAAAGAATGTGTCCCACAAACCGTTCCTGATTAACAGCAGTTTAATAACATTACCGCACCTTTACTTTCAGTAAGATTTATGATTTATGACTGATTCCTATAGCTACTTTTACTCATACTTTGTTGACCAGGTTAGTCCTGCTAAGTTGGTGGCCTCTTTTCAGGGGAGACCCAAAGTGGTTTTTGTACTACTAGGGCAAATTTGGCCAACTCTTTTAGATAGGTGCAGTGGGATCTTTTACATCCACATGAGCGGGATCTTTTACATCCACATGAACTTCTACCAACTCAAGCAGATAGGGCTTCAGTTTAATGTCTCATCAGAAAGTAAGACACACTCAGGACTGCAGCATTCCTGCCCCCAATGGTGCACTACAGTGTCAGCAATCCATCTTCCTTATGTGAGAATAGAATCCACAGCCTTCTGCTCCAAAGGTGAGTGTGCTACCTATTGTGCCTGTGACACTGCTGCTATCCTGTGAGATCTTAAACTCCCTAATAACCACCCTTTTTTAACAGTATCTTCTGTTCTATACTCAACTAAAACTTCTACCAGAGTTGGTCTTTCACTTAGTAATCCCCTGTCCTTTTTCCTTTGCCAAAACTCTATTATTAATCTCTTATAGGAAGGCAATTTCTAACCTGCAGTCCAAACTCCTCCTTAGCCTCATCCTATTCTATTACCCTTCACCCCTCCTAGAGCATTTGCTCCTAATGCCTTAGGTCCTTTGTTAACTTCCCCCATTAACCTTCACCCTGCTCTTTCAGACATTGTTATTGCTAACATCTGCTTTCTCCATTGCCATACTAGCTTAGTTTGTAGAGTACTACCTGCTGCCCTAGAAGTATAATGTTCTATTTCTTCATCATTCTTTTCCACCTTCATTTGCAACCTTTTGCTTGAATTAGATATTTGAGTCTTAAATGTATAACTTTAAAGTATCCCTTCAAATGAAGTAATCTCAAACCACCTTGCTCTATTGGGCGAATCATCTCATCCCACTTAATTCTTGCCCTTTTCCCCTCTTAAATAAATTCCCTCAACTCTTTATTAATTGTAATTCACAACCTCTCATTCAATTGATAAAAATACACCTGACCTCTGTGTAATGTAAGACTAAAGGGACTAGAAATTGCAGAGGACTAAAGTTCTGACTTGTTAATGAGCTGCATCCTGTTCCAAGGGTGTAGGGTTTCAATCTTTCCACCTTCATTTGTCTACTGCGAGACATTAAGCAAGTCACTTAACTAGACAGTGCTCTGGGACAGTTGGGAATTTGGGATAGGCTCCTTAACGGTCTCTAACTACATGCCTAGTAACTACCCATGAACTTATGTCAAAAAAAATATTTCACTACTTGAATTTCACCACCCATACCCATAATCAAGAGCTTCTAGTTTATTGTTTTTTGTATAATCTTCTCTTTTTGTCTCTTACTACATAGCCTTAGCTGCCATAACATAATCCTTTTTAATCCATACACCTAAATACCTCATCATATTATGTCCCCAAAAGTATGGGTATTGAGTTATCACAGAGGGCTAAAGCTATGAGCTGTTGATGAGCTGCTTCCTGTGGTACATAGTTTGATTGGCACAGCCTGGATTTGTCCACTGTGTGACTTTGAGCAAGTCACTCAACCAGATGGTGCTTTGGGGAAACTGGGAATCTGGGTTAGGCTCCTTAATGGTTCATAGGTGTATACTAGGCCAACAACCACTAGGATCCTTGAAAGCCCAAATTTGACCCACAAATTTGATTTATATTTGATTTACAGGGGGCAATTTACTAACTGCCTCTGTCCATCAGCGACACAGGAACCAGACCAAAGGTAAATTTCCAATTACCCACCCATTGGTCCAAGTTGCGCCTAAATAGGAATAGGCAGGAACTCTGCTTCACATGGATGGAGAGCCTGTTCTAGAGAATGGGAATTCCCTGACAAATATACTGGTCTCCCCAACATGTCCTCTTTATGTTGCAAGCAAAATTTATTTCTTTTAATCCAGTAGTTCTGATGCTGTTTGTTTTGCGGAAGTACAAAAGATTCATCAAAACAGAGTTCATGGATGCCTTGTATGCCAGGCAAAAATCACCTATCAGAAGTCTGTATGATACTGAATAATGACACAGGGCTTAGAGGTGATCAACTTAGGACACTGTTTATTCCCTATATTCTTTATGTAAAGAACCTCTGTGGACAATCCATTTGCTGCATGCGTCTGGTGAGGTACATACTGAAGGGGGCATTATACTCTATGATGGGCCTGATGAGGGTCTAGTACAGTGGTACGATAGCCTCTCTGGACAGAGATGCCATACCCTTGCATGACCTCTCTGGACAAAGATGCCATCCCTTTGCTTATAAGCCCTACCTTGGACATACGTTGGTTGAAAACTTGGTTACTATCTACATGAGTCCCCAGATCCCTATAGCTACCCTGGATGGCAGACTTCTCAAAAGGTACTATAATGCATTTCTTGGTATTGAGTTTTACGCCACCAAGCATTTGTCTGTATTAATCCTTCCTGAAGGGTGCCCTCATCTTGGGGGGATTCAATGACTGCTCCCAGTCTGCAATCATCTGCAAATATTGTTAATCAGGGGTGTTTGACATCTGAGAAATAGATGCCAAAGAGGAGTGGGCCTAGCACAGAGCCCTAGGGGGACTCCACTGGTAACAAGCCTGTCTGTGGAGGTGGTCTCACCGATTCTAACCTCCTGGGTCCTATCAGTGAGCCAACTAGATATCCAGTGTGTTACAAAGCAAATCTGAGATGTAGATGCCAAAGAGGAGTGGGCCTAGCACAGACCCCTAGGAGACTCTACTGGCGACTGGCCTATTTCTGGAGGTGGTCTCACCGATTCTAATCTCCTGGGTCCTATCAGTGAGCCAGCTAGCTATTCAGCATGTTATAAAGGGGTTTATATCTAGTTCTGTAAGTTTGCTGTCAATGCCTGAGTGGGATATCATATGAAAAGCCTTAGCCAGATCTAGGTACGCAGCATGCACAGTTTTCCCCTCATCCATTGCCTTAGTGACCTTTTCAAAGTAGTCCACCAGATTCAGTGAGCATAACCTTCCTTTGACCAAGCCAAACCAGGATGGATCCAATGTCTGAGAGTCTCCTACATCCCTGCTGATACTTGCCATGAGAATTCTTTCCATGGGTTTGCAAATAGGACCTAGTCAGACTAATGCGTGTGTAGTTTCCAGGATCTTTTGCAGGTCCTCCCTTATGATGGGGGATAACTGCTGCAGTCCTTCGTTCACATGGCACAAGCCTATCTTTAGACAACAGTTAAATAATGACTCCAGGGGGTCCTGATAAGTCATATTTTAGGCTGTTTGGAAGGCATCCTGGGTTGTTATCAGGACCCAGTGAGGCCGTGTTCTTGACTTTAGTGAGGGCAGCCAGTACATGCTCCCTAGTTAAAGCTGAAGTGGTTACATTTGAGTGTATTATTGGGGCGATGTTTGGGGGTGACAAGGGGCAAAGTTAGAAATTAATTTGTCCACTAAAAGGTTCACTATATTACCAGGCTTGGTGAATGTGGCACCACTAACAATTAGTTTAGCGCGTTACTGTGTGCTACCCTTGAGGTTTCTGACATATCTATAAGAAGACATTATGGTTATCTTTCACCTGGGAGGATATCCTAATCTCAAAGTTGGCTTTGCTTGACATAATTAGCCCTCTTATTTGCCTATTTACTTTGATGAAAGAGTTTTTATCTGTATGGGAACATCTGTTCCTAACTTTTCCCACAAGTTGTTTCCTTTTGCTGTATATTCTGTTTAATCTGGGATGCCACCAGGGTGGTTTGTTTCTGGGACTAGTTTTGGGTTTTCTTCTGGTAGATACAAGAACCTCTGTGTAGTCACGATAGTACAGAGTTTCAGACAGCAATTCAGCATAGGCTGGTGTGTTTTCAGGGTTTGGAGGGGCACTGAATTTTGACAAACCATCACTTAATAACAGGTAATTTGCCTTGGAATAGGTCCTAACTATTACTGGTTTTAATGAGATTACAGAGTTGATTTCGAAGAGACAGCTGTAACGCCGGACCTTACCAGAGAAGACGAGACACTGGGGAGTGTAGCGTTCTCACATATTTGTGAGCACAAGGTTCAGTATATTGGAGCCTCTAGTGGCAGTATTCACTATTTGGTCAAGGGTGCTTGTATTTACAAAGTCCATGAATCTCTGTGTCTGCAAATTTGAGACCATGCAGGATTCCCAATCTATAGAGGGGTAATTAAAGTCTCCCATGAGTATGGTGTTAGGTAAGATGACAAGTGTCTCCAATAGGTCCAAGTATGCATTGTGAGCCTTTTGGGAGAGGAAGGGTGGACTATAACTGGCCAGGATATGGTACGGAATTTCGCCAATGGCGATCCGCACATGGAAGAACTCCAGCACATCATCCTGGCTGACCACCCTAGAGGTATGCTTGTAACTGATGTATATTGAGACACCACCACCTTTAGCCCTTGTCTGTGCAGCTACTGGTCTAAAAGTGGGGAAGGCAATGAAACCTTGTACTGCCGGGGTACTCTCTGCTGCTTTAAACCATGTCTCTAACTGTACAGATATCTACATTTTCCAAAGTGAGGAGGGCTCAGACGGAGTGTAGTTTTTAATTAGGCTCCTGGCATTGAGCAGTAACACCTTGAGGGCCTGTTGAGTTCATTTTGCTATGTCAGTAGGTCTGTCAATTTGCCACGGCCTAAAAATGGAATTATGGGGTCGACAAAGCCATCTTAGCCAGTATTCTAAAGCCTAGCGGGGAAAGGCACAGACCATCCTTGGCAAAACAATGTGGTCTGTTCACCATGTCATCCCAAGCTGACAAACAGTGGATCCCCTTAGAATGACAATAGAAAAACAGCCACTTATTTATTTATTTATTTAAGTTTGATGCCTGGGGAAGTCCTCTGGGCCAGAAAGAGCCCCGGGGAGAAAAGCTCCACAACATTGTAAGTTACATGTCAAAAGTTTACCAGAGACACAATTCATACAGAAAATTTACATTTTCAGATTAGATGTACAATATTTGCAAGTTGCATGTTGAAATCAATTATTTTTTGTTCATATTGTGGCATCATCCTTGGTGATGGTAATATGCTGCTCACTGCCAGGCTCATATCAGCCAGAGACGTACAGTCTGAAAGCTTCATAATGTGTCTTTTCATATAGTCAAGGGAGGTACATCTCAGGTCATTTACACCTAAATGGACTATGATGGAATCATACTGGTACCTGTGGAATAATGAATTGAGTGAATGCACAATTTCACAGATCCTGGCTCCAGATAAAAAACTAACAATTATCTTTTCCTTGTTCAGCTTGGTTAGAGGGGCATCAGTATATCTTACAATGGAGTCAACTACGATGAGAGTCCTGGGAAGTGCATGTTCTTGCCTTAGGGGATTAGTGCTTGGGGCTCCACTAAGAGTGACAGTATGTGTGGCGTTAGGTGTTGTTTTTTCCAAGTTCTTTTGGGCTTGCTAAGGCATAGCTTTGATAATGGTCAGTCTAGACAATCTTTGTTGTTTAGGAAGACTGCTTTTAAGTGTCCTAGCATATGTTACTCTACAGTATGTGTGTGTTGTGTGTGTGGTTTCGACAACCTAATGTGAACTTGTATGTGAGAGTTTACCCTCCAGTGTCACTGTGACAGCTCATCTTTCGTATACTGTGTCTAATCCTCTAAGGATTAACTGGTTATCTGTAAACATGAGACAAGTGCTACTTTGTCTCATAATGCCCATATCCACCAAGCTGGCTATGAAGAATTTAGGAAATTGCATATCCATACTGTCTGGTCCTTTGATTTGTGAACTACAAGAGGATGGTGCATTGGAGTTAGAAATCTAGTAAGGGTGCTTTATTTTGGAAGGTAATAAGGGTGTTTTATTTGGGCAGATTATCCTAAATGGTATTAACTTTAATGATAATACAACACTGCATTCTACTAAATCTGTAGGTTCCCGCACTTACAACCAACTAGCTGATCCAAGCTTGTTAGTGCACATGGTATTTGCACTATCCTGTCGCTTTACAGGTTGCAGTTTTATGGTCCATTCTTCAGAGAAAATTTGCTTTGTAGGTGTTTGCTACTGCACTGCTAACTCACGTAAACATTCAACATTTATAGCACACTCAAAACAGAAAACTAAATAATGAGCTCTCTAGCTAATAAAATGACTACTCTTGGACTGCATGCCTACTAATTACCTGTGAACCTGTACAGTTTTTGTCTTCATTTATTTTACATGCTGAACAGACAAACTGTCTCAGAAATATTCTAAAACACTGAACTGTCCTTTCCCGGATTTATTAATGACAAAATAATAATATCTGCAAATAAGGCTAACTTTTGTTGTTTACTACACCAGTTACATACATTCTGACAGGTTAATGACTTAGTACTTCATTCTTTGCACATTATCTTATCTTTACTACCACTACTACAACTACAGCCCATTTGGCATAATAGTTAAGGTCTTCACCTCCCATACACAAGGTACAAGGTTTAATCCTGACCTCGGGACAATGCATGTTTGGAGTTAGCATGGTCTCCTTGTGTCTCTCTGAGATTCCACCACTTATGAAAAACATGCTGAGTAGTTCCATCTCAAAATCTCAAACTCACCAATGAATGGAGCTGAGGGCAGCAGCACAAGCACTGCAAGGTGCACTATAGGGGAAGAGTAGTACAGACCAACCATATAGACCATCTACTGTGGTGCACAGTATCCTCAAGATAGGAGAACATGGATTACAGACTGCATGCCCTGGAAGGGCTAAACATTTGGCAGTGTAAAAATATGGCTTTAGGTGATTCAGTCAAGTTGACTAATGTCACCAAATGGGCATGGGTATTTACCGGTGATATCTGGGTTGAGGACCGCACCTTACACCAGGGCCCCATGCTAAGGGTGGGAGAGGTGTACGTATCCCTATTGGCCAGTGTGTGCGATGGGTTAAAACGCTACTGGCCCAGCTTGGGTTACCTGGGATAGCTCTGTTAAGTGAAAGCTGGCTGTAAAATCAATCAACTTGTTAAACATGAAGTAAGAATTACTACATTTAATGTACAGTGGATATAAAAAGTGTGGACACCCTATTAAAATGCCAGGTTTTTGTGATATATAAAATGAGAACACAATAAATCATTTCAAAACTTTTCCCACCTTTAATGTGACCTATAACCTGTACAATTCAATTGAAAAACAAACAAATCTGTTAGGGGAAAAATATAAAAAATAAAAAACATACAATACGCTGGTTGTATAAGTGTGCACACCCTTAAACTAATACTTTGTTGTGTGTGGACACCCTTAAACTAATACTTTGTTGAAGCACCTTTTGATTTAATTACAGCATTCAGTCTTCTTGGGTAGGTATCTATCAGCATGACACATCTTGACTTGGCAATATTTGCCCACGTTTCCTTGCAAAAGTGCTCCAAATCTGTCAGATTGTGAGGGCATCTCTTGTGCACAGCCCTCTTCAGGTCACCCCACAGATTTTCTATTGGATTTAGGTCTGGGCTCTGGCTGGGCCATTCCAAAACTTTAATTTTCTTCTGGTGAAGTCATTCTTTTGTTGATTTGGATGTATGCTTGGGGTCACTGTCATGTTGAAAGGTGAAATTCCTCTTCATCTTCAGCTTTCTAGCAGACGCCTGAAGGTTTTGGGCCAAAAGTGACTGGTATTTGGAACTGTTCATAACTCCTTTCACCTTGACTAAAGCCCCAGTTGCAACTGAAGAAAAGCAACCCCAAAGCATGATACTGCCATCATCATGCTTCACTGTGGGGATGGTGTTCTTCTGGTGATGCGAAGTGTTGTTTTTGCACCAAACGTACCTTTTGGAATTGTGGCCAAAAAGTTCAACCTTTGGTCTCATCAGACCATAACACATTTTCCCACATGCTTTTGAAAGCCTTAATGTATTATTTTGCAAATTTTAGCCAGGTCTGGATGTTTTTCTGTGTAAGAAAAGGCTTCTGTCTTGCAACCCTACCCCATAGTCCAGACATATACAGAATGCATGAGATTGTTGTCACATGTAGTACACAACCAGTACTTGCCAGAAATTCTTGCAGCTCCTTCAGTGATGCTGCAGGTCTCTTGGCAGCCTCCCTGGCCAGTTTTCGTCTTGTCCTTTCCTCAATTTTGGAGGGACGTCCAGTTCTTGGCAACGTCACTGTTGTCCCATATTTTCTCCACTTTTTGATGACTGTCTTCACTGTGTTCCATGGTATATCCAATGTTGTGGACATTTTTTGTACTCTTCTCCTGACTGATTCCTTCCAACAATGAGATCCACTTGATGCTTTGTAAGCTCTCTGCGAACCATGGTTTTTGCTGTAGCAGGCAACTGAGTAAATGTTAGGAAAATCCTACTAGGACAGCTGAACTTCATTTGGGGTTAAGCAAAGTCTCTGATGGCAGGTGTGTACTCAAGAAGACTGAATGCTGTAATTAAATCAAAAGGTGCTTCATCAAAGTATTAGTTTAAGGGTGTGCACACTTATGCAACCAGCGTACATCTTTTATTTTTTTATATTTTTCCCCAAACAGATTTGTTTGTTTTTCAATTGAATTGTACAAATTATAGGTCACATTAAAGGTGGGAAAAGTTTTTAAATTATTTATTGTGGTCTCATTTTTTATATCACAAAAACCTGGCATTTTAACAGGGGTGTGTACACTTTTTATATCCACTGTAGGTTCACTGATGGGATGGAGCTTGGAGGTGGATGACAGGATGGTACAGAGGGGGCTGGCCATCCTATGTATCCAAGAGGCAAGAAGGAAGTGTGGTGTAGCAAAAACACTTGGCTTGGGATCCAAAGTCTACTACTCAAGAAGAGGACAATCTAGAAATGGTATGGGAATTATGGTGAGAAAGAGGCTTCAGAAGACAGTGAGGAATGTCATCAGAATTAGTGACAGACTCATGACAATCAGACTCCAGTGTATCAGTCTATGCCCCACAGCAGGGTTGTGATAGTGAGGAAAAAACTGCATTCATACAGTAGTTGCAGGACCTACTGTCTGATGTTGATAATGGGTGACTGCCTGGGTCCATATGGGTGGAGCAACAGGAATAAAGAAGGAGAGGCCATTCTAGACTTCTATCTGGCAAATGGCTTAACAATGACCAACATATGGTTTGGAAAGAGCGAGAGTCACAAGATCACATACAAGAGTGGCCAATATGCAACTCAGGTAGACTTTCTCCTAATAAGGGAAGAGCACTGGAGTAAATTAGGGATTGCAAGGCAATCCCCAGAGAAACAGTCAGCCCACAGCATAAACCACATTGCCACAATCAGCTGCAAGCAATGGTCAGAGAAGGCTCTAACGTCAACAGAGACCAGGCTGAAGACCTCACAGTTGGCTGGAGAGAAAATACAACATGTCAAGGAATTACACAGGGCTCTAGCACCCCAAGAAGAGGGGGAAATAGGTGGAGTTCAAAAACAATGGCAGCGCCTGAAAACAGCATATGTAAGAACAGATATGTATGTGGCCAAGCCAGGTATGGAAATAAGGTACATAAGGAAAGCTGGTGGTGGAATGCATAAGTCTGAGAAGTCACTGAAAGAAGGAGTGCAGGAAAAAGTGGGAGACAGAGAAGACACACCAGGCTAGGAAGTAATACTGTCTGGCTAACTAAGAAAGGAGTTGCAATAGGAAAGAACAGGGCATTGGAGGCACTCTACCAGATTCTGTAAACTGACTCAGTAGGTGGCACAAAGAAACTATATCAGATTGTGGCAGATGGAAGGAGTACTTCCAGAAGCTTCTGAATGAAGAAAACTCCACAGAAGCTGTACTGCCCCAGCCACAGCATACGATGAAAAAGAAGAAGAGGAGTAGTCTACCCTAGAAGTAAGAATAGCACCAAGGAAAATGAAGTCAGACAAAGCAGCAGGCTGAGACGATGACACAGCAGATATGATAAAGACGCTGGGTTAGATACAGCTGAAATGGCTTCTGAGAGTACTCATAGCTGTGTGGAGAGAAAGCTGTATCCCTGATGGCTGGAGAATACGAATACTCATGCCAGCATACAAGAACAATGGGGATATCCACAACTGTGGACAGTACAGAGGTATCAAACTGTTGTCACACTGCACAAAAGTTCTGAAGAGGGTGAATGATAAACAAATATGCAGAGTAGAAGAACGTAAGATGGGAGGTTAGCAGTTTGGATTCAGATCAGGATTTAGCACAAATGACTTGATGTCTGCAGCAAGACAGACAGTTGAGAAGAAGCTAGAGATGAGGACAGAGTTCAACTGGGCATTGCTAGACTTGGAGAAAGCATATGACAAGGTCCCAAGAAAGCTAATTTGGACAGTAAAGCAGTGGTTCGAAGTCCCAGAAACATTGGTAGAATTAGTGCAGGCTGTGTACAAGGACCCAATGACTCAAGTACAAACAGTGTTCGGTCTCGCAGAGTAGGCTCCTGGTGGGATTGGGTGTGCACCAGGGTCCAGCTCTGAGCAGACTGCTGTTCATACTGGTGATGGACTACATTAGCAAACAGGTCACAGGGGACAGATCAACAAAGTTGCTATATGCAGATGATGTGGCATTATGGGCAGAGTGAAAGCAAGAACTTCAGCAAAAGATAGGGGGATGGAATGCAAAACTGAAGGCACCTGGGATGAAATGAACAGTGCCAATGGCAGCAAAATGGGAAAATCAGAAGAAGCTGAGAATTTAGACAGAAGTGAAGATAGTGGAACAGGTTAATAGCTTCAAGTATCTGGGAGGGTTGGTTGAGGAGAAGAGAAGTCTGAATGAAGAGGTCAAAGCTAGAATCAGAAGGGCTACATCCAACTGGCATAGTGTCAGGTGTAGTATATGACAGAAGAATGCCAAAGAATCTGAAATGTAAGGTGTACAAAACAGTGGTGTGACCAGTACTACTGTATCATACAAACACCTGGGCAGTAAAGGCACAGCAGATGAGAAATCTAGAAGTGATGGAACTGAAGTGCCTGAGATGGGTGGTAGGATGCACACTGTAGGACAGATGAAGAAATGAGGACATAGGAGCAGAAGCCAAAGTAGCGCCAATTGCAAAAAAGATCAGAGACCAGGTTATGGTGGTTCGGGTACATGTGCAGAAAACCAGAAGACAATCTGGTGAAGAAGATTTGGGACAGACAGGAAGAAGTTAAGAGGAAATGAGGGTGCCCAGCAAAGAGATGGATAGATTGTGTGAGAGAAGATCTGCAACAGCCAGGCATGGATGTGGACGAAGGCAGGAGTGTGGGACTGAATCGAGAAAGATGGTGACAGTTAACACCAACACCCTGACCCCATGTAGAAAAAAAAACAGGAAAAGAGAGGTTGATGATGACTACATACCTGAATTTGTGAATCACTTACTTTCTTTGCTAGCAGCTCTACATACACGGAAAACAGTAAAGAAAGTGGCCACCCCTCTCTGGTTTCTCTGTTGCGCCCTCCCACCTTAATTCTTGCCTGTGATCCCTCATATACGTATGAAGGAACACACATATTACAATTGTCCTTTACATAAAATCCTAAATAACTCTGTTAAATGCTTCCTCTGCATTAAGACTCACCAACAGTAGCAGTGCTTTCCTACCCTCTGCTTTCCCTGATCATCAATGTTCTTTCAGTGTTACCAAATATTTGCCTCCCCTCCACAAATCACAATGATCCCATACCAATCAGTTTTGGTAAGATCATTGCCATTTTCTTAGCTGATATGGAAATACACACTTCAGAACCATAGTTTAAAATCAAAATAAGTCTATGTGAAACCAAATCTGAATGGGCTTTACCTTCTTTTGGTAATATAGCCACCACTGCTTAGTTCTACAAAAAAAAAAAAAAAAAAAAAAGTAAAGTGCCAATATCTCATTGCTACATCATTACCTTGCATCTTTATGTTAGCATGTTAGCTTTTACTGGTGCATGATCTCACATATTTAATGGATAGGTTTCAAAGTTTTCAATTAAATACACATGCTCCTGTGAAATATAATTTTTACCAAGTTTAGCCCGATTATTACATCTTTGGGCATAACCTCTAAATGCGGAGATTTTTTTTCTACTGAATTCACATCTTCCATACCAAATATTCTCATACATTTCTTGAGAAATCCACCTTTTTAAATCCATATGATACTTCCTCACTATTGCCACTCCGATTCTAGTCCCCACCTGTAAATATTCCCTGATGAAAGCTTCTGATTTCTCTCGCAATTCTCCTAAGCTCAATAACAACAGCTTTAGGTGGAATACAAAAACATAACAGCGTAATCTCCCCACCGTGATACAATAAATCTACGATCATTGTCCTTTACTCCTCTTCTATCACTTCCACAGTCAATATTAATACTCACTCTGTCCACTGTCCCTCATATTATGCTGAAAGGCCACTATGAAATCCTTGCTTTGTAACATTCCCATGCTCATTTCTATCCAAATGCATCTCCTGTAACATATCTATTTCTGTCCTAAGATTCTTAATATAATTCAAAACTCACTGCATTTTTTTCTATACCTGCAAAGCTATTCCCATTTCTATTCAATGTCAACACTGACAAAATAGCTATTCTGATAAAATTACATCACCTACACAAATTACACAAGACAGCTCTTCTAAATACATTTCCATCTTGTAGCTTAAATGCCCACACTAATGGATGGTAAGCTATTCATGTACATTCTTGCTTCTTCCCATCTCTATATGAATCCATATCATATTTTCCCAGTCTTTTGCTGCAATAAATACACTCAAGAAACATTTTCAAAATAAAATCCCCATTTACTCACACCAAACACACAAAACTACCAACACTTTCCAGAAAGGAAGCCTACCTCATGAAATATGAGCAGTTGCTAAGTGTGTTCCTAATTGCATAGATTGTCATCTGGTCATATCTTGGCTTCCTTCCCAGATGTCAAAAACAATTTACATGCTTTCCATAAACATTAACATTTGGCCTTAACAAAAGTACACTGGCTAACCAATACATTTTATACTGTTATAGTTAATGTATTAAAGTAATAAGGCTGCTGGGAAGCAACTACTTGCATAACTATGCACTTTACACAGTTCCAAACTTCATTTCTTACTTTACTGCTTATTTTCACTGAACTGCTTGCCAGTATCCCTTTAAATGTTAAATTGTGCCTCTCAGATTTCACTCAGGACATAACTCTTCAACTGAACTGCTTGTCAATATCTCTAATTTTTTTTTGCCTCTACAGCCTGCCAATCATCAGTCCCTTCCTCATGAATTGACCAATTTGTTTCCCATTACTGGGACAAGAGTCAGACAGGAGATAATATCATTCAGGCAGCATTAGAGGTGGTTCAACTTTTTAGCACTGCTGGCTGTGCCTTCTAGCACACTCTTAGCCATGCTTTGAGGGAAGCCTTGCAATGAGCTGACCATGGAGGCCATCTCCCTCACTCCTGCAAAAGACATACCTCCAAGAAGCCCCATGTCACCCAAATGTGTAAGCAGTGGTCTTCCCCAGTCTCCCCATGGAGGAAATCACATTAACTCATGTGCCCCCAAATGCATTCAATCCTCCCAACCCCCAGAAATAGTCAGCAAGCTATGCTCATTCAGTCCTCTCCCTCCCTGCATGGCTTCAGTACCAGAGCTGCTAATCAAACCCTGGTTGCCTGGGTGACAGGAAGGACCCAAACCCTCTTCACTATGCAGCCAGGCCATTTAAAAATGAATTACACTGTACACTGCAGGTTTCACTCAGAGCATACTATTCAGACATCTCATGATTAATTAACTGCCTGCAACTACAGTCTGGTTGTCTTCAACCAAAAACAAGTGATAATGGAAAAAAACAATTAGCTACTTTGCAAACAGAAGAAAGAACTACAAGTTTTTCATATTTTTAATCATTTTCTCTTTTTTAAGTCTTTTTTGCTTACAACATTTGCTTAGCTTAATCTAAGAATATTAATCTTCTCATACACCTCTATAAACAGAGAAAAGTATCTTTGAATTCTACATATAATATGATCAATCCACACTTACAATCCCCCCAACAACCAAAGATCAGAACAATGTATTAAGTCTAAACTGCTTCTTTCTAGCCTTTCTCATACTATTATTCTGAAGACAGATGGATAAAATAATTTAAATATCACATACCAGTTGCTCAACATCTACTGATAGCTGGGATAAACTTGCTTCTCTTCTACTTGGTGTTAAGCAAATAATTACTGTTCACAAACACTCAAGTATCTCCAATTTTTAATACCTTATCTTATGTCACAATTTTGTTGGGAGCAGCTCTTTCTTCTGACAGGGTTGCATGTTTACTAATGTAGGTCTTGGCTGCTTTCGGATGGCCAGATTTGAAGGATACACACAATGTGACCTTCTCAATTAAATCCTTCCAGCTGCTTATTTTAACTTTCATAGAAGTCCATTCCTTCCATTTTCTCTAGTAAAACAAAAATATCAGCTTTTCTCTGCATGCCACCAATGAGACCAATTGTCTCGGGGCAAGGTTGGGTAACTGAACCCCTTTCAATTCATGTTGCGAAGGAATTGAGACCATTAGTTGACTCATCTCCAACCGCACTTAGAGACACAAAACAGTTTTTGGAGGACCTACATGTCTGTGTTTGTGAGGATTGTTGCTTAGACCAATGTGTTATGGTTACAATGGATGTGAAGTTGCATTTTACTATGAATCCCAATGATCAAGGGGATTGATCTAGTTAGAAATTTATTGAGGCAAAAGAGTTCTTTTGAGTCTGTTAAAACAGACCCTATTAGTTTATTACTGGAGTTGATTTTGGAAAATAATGTATTTTTATTTGAAGGGTGAGATTATTGGGAGAAACAAGATGTAGCCATGAGGACACCTTCTGCTAATAGTTATACCAAATTAGTGATGGCCCAGTGGGAGAACACTTGTGTTTTGAACAACAATAATTATTTTCATTTTTCAAGTTTTTTAGGAGTTTTGTGGATGATGATTGTATGTTAAGGGTGGGTCCCACAGAACTAACAGATGAGTTTGTTGATTATCTGCACAGTACCACCATGTTTCTCAGGTTCACCCACAAGTATTCATCTAATACCATGGATTTTTTAGATGTTGAGATTTCAAGGGGAGTTGATGGTACTTTTAACATGAGCTTATTTATGAAAACTTGTCGTATGAATAATACACTGAGGAGAGAGAGTATGCATCCAACCCAGGTATTTAGGAATGTATTATGAGGACAAGGGATAAGGGGATTAGATAATGCTGATAGTAAATTTCTCTCAGATCTTAAGATGGTTCAAGGTGAGTTTACTGAAGGGGTTATAAGAGGAGAGATGTGGATGCTATGGGTTTAGATGTCAGACAGATGAGGTCTGATCATGCCTAGCCATATTTTTTCTGATGGTATGTCCTCAGCTGAGAGTCAATCCTCTGGGAACTCTCGACAGAAAGAATAGTTGTGTAAGAACTTACAATAACTCTTAGATGTTCTTCTCTTCCATGTTGCAGTATTCATAACAGTAGGGAGGTTGCTGCCTGCAGCACCGGACATCCAGCCTGTATACCAAAGTCTCAGAAGCAGGGGTACATGTGGCGTCTCATGTCAGAGCCATAAACTGATGTTGGCTATAAATGTGACGTCTGCACATACCCACTTCAGAATGGACTGCGCATACAGTAGTACCCTTGGTAATCAAGAAGGTAAGGGAGAAAGCTTTTCAGACCCACATGTGAGACCAGGCCAGAGGATGCCTCATGGAGGCATGTTCCTGCTGCTGAGGAAGGATAGAAAGAAAGAGAAGTCCCATCAGGTAAATAGTTAGTTAAAGCGGGGGAAGGTGAGATGCAACTGAATACTGCAACATGGAAAAGAAGGACATCTAAGGTTGTGGTAAGTTCTTACACACCTATTCTATGCCCTTCTTTTCTCATGTTGCAGTATTCATAACAGTAGGGCGAGTACTAAAGCTTCTAGGTATGAGCCTGGGAGGAGCGATGTGGTCCCTGGTCTATGAGACCATGTAGGATGGATCTAGCAAATCCAGTCCTGGCTCTAGAGACTAAATCTAGTTTATAATGCTTGGTAAATGTATGGACTGATGACTAGGTAGCAGCTTCTAGAATAGAGTGTAATCTACCCCCCCCCCCCCTGGAAGAAGGCTGCTGAAGAGGCAGCTGCCCTGGTGGAGTGAGCTTTCACATTTCCATACAGAACTTTCCCATGAAAGGAGTAACATGCAGAGATAGCCTTTGAGATCCATGAGGATATAATCTGTTTCGAGACTGTCTTCCCCAAGGCTCTGGGGTGAAAGGAGACAAAAAGCTGGTCAGACCTTCTAATATGTTTTGTTTTGTCTATATAATAATGAAGTTGTCTGTGGACATCTAAAGAATGTAGGGTCCTTTCAAATGAATTTTGAGGTTGAGGGAAGAAGACAGGAAGGTTAATGGTCTGGTTTAAAGATAGCGCTTTAACCACCTTAGGCATTAGTCCTGAGAGAGACCCTATCTTTATGGAAGACAAGGTCAGGAGAGGTGGCCATTAGGGCTTGAATTCCTGACACTCTCCTGGCAGATGTGAGGGCCACCAGCAGTTTTCCATGTGCACAGCTTCAGTAATGGTGAGTGAACTGGATCAAAAGGTGGTAAGGTAAGTTTCAAAAGAACAAAATTTAAGTCCCAAGCAGGAGGTACTAGCTTCCTAGGGGGTCTGAAATGGAGGACCCCTTTCAAGAATAGCTTAACCTCTAATCTTGATGCCAAAGGAGGTACCAATGGCAGGCAAGTGGAAATGGCAGACAAGTGGACCTTAATAGATGAATACGTCAGTCCTGAATGCAAGAGCTCACACAATTAAGAAAGGACCATGGGTACAGGAATGAGTAGCGGCTCCTGGTTTTTCTTTTGACACCATGTGGAGAATCTTTTCCATTTTGACATGTAATTTCTCCTGGTACTAGGTTTTCTGGCCTCCTGCAGGACATTGAGTATGTCCTCTGAGTATCGGTGTCTGAAGGGGATCAGAACCCTATCATCCATAAAGTGAGTTTGAAATTGGTCACCTGAGGATGTATAAGGGATCCCCTGTCTTGTGTGAGCAAGTCTAAATGGTGGGGTAACCTGTGATGATTGCCCTTGGCTAAAAGGTGAAGAAGGGGAATCCAATGCTGTCTTAGCCAGTAGGGAGTCACCAGTAGGATTTTCGGTTTGTCCCTCTGTATCTTCAGAAGGAATAGAGATACATCCCCGTCAAGAGAAAGAGGAGGCATCCACTTTCCAGGCTTGGGGGTGTGGATCCCTTGTACAAAACAGAGGCATCTGCCTGTTCTGGGAGGAGGCAAACAGATCTGCCTGAGGAATACCCCACTTATGTATAAGATCCAGGAATACCTCTGTGTGAAGCAACCATTCGTGAGAGGGTGCAGTGGTTCTGCTGAGCATGTCCGCCACTGCATTCTCTGTTGAAGGAATGTACACTGCTTGCAGGTGGATATGTAGTGTTGATGCTAGGGTCCACATCTGTATGGCTAGGCTGCAAAGAGGGTATGACCTTGTACCCCCTGATTGTTTATGTACCACAAGACAGTCATATTGTCTGTGACTACTTTCAAGGTGCTTGGAAGGAGGACCTGTTGGAAGGTCTGTAATGCTAGGTAAAGGACCCTCATCTCTTTGATGTTGGTGTGGTCCTTTTGTCTAAGTGGAGGCCACTCTCCCTGTACTTTGCTTAGACTGTGGTTGTCCAGAAGGACCACGCCCCCCACCCAACCCATACCTGAGGCTTGTGTGAAGACTTGCTAGGATGGTGGAGTTATCTGCAAAGACATGTCCTGGTTGAGACTGATGGTTACAATCCACCATTCCAATTCATTTTTCAGTCATGGAAGGAGAGGGAGCGAAGTATCCAGTAGGTGAGAGTGTTGGTTCCAACGAGTCTTTAGTACCCACTGAGTCTTTCTCATATGCAGTCTTGCCATAGGGAGCATGGGTATCAGGGATGCCGTGTGTCCCAGCACACTTAGGAATGCTCTAGCTGTTAGTGATTGAAGAGAGAGGAGATTCTTGAAATAATGGGTGACGTCTTTTATCTTCTGGCAGAGAATGAAGGCTGCCATCTTGTCTGTTCTGATCCTGCATCCTAAAAACACTAGGTCTTTTTTAGGGATCAGGTGGGATTTTTCCAGGTTCACTGTAAACCCTAGGTCTGCTACGGTGTTGGTCACCTGGTGTAGGTAATGTAAAAGGGTATGACAGTCCTAATGCAGTATTAACAGGTCATCTAAGAAGGGATACATTTGAATACCCTGACTTCTGCAGTGGGCAATCACTGGAGCTAGACACTTTGTGAACACCCTGGAGGCTATGGAGAGCCGAAAAGGTAATGCAGACAACTGAAAATGCAAAGAACCTACTGAGAAATGTAGGAAATTCCTGTAGTCTGGGTGAATGGATATGTGAAGGTCAGAATCCTTCATATCCAGGGATACAATAAAGGCCTGGCTTGTAATGAGGGGCAAGATGCAAGGTGAGTTGAGGACAGACAGATCCAGGATTGGTCTTTCCAAGGACCATCTTTCCTTGGGACCAGGAACATCCTGGAATAAAACCCCTTGTTTATCTGTTGTAGTGATACCCTTTCTATGGTGCCCTGAGGGTGTAACAGATGGAGAATAGAAGGGAAAAGAAGAAGCTGGCTTTGAGGGGGTTGGGGTATCCACTTGAAGGGAGGTAGAGTCCACCAAGTCATAAAGTAGCCTTTTTGAATGATAGGAAGGACCCAGTCCTATGAGTGATCTTCCACCAGGAGGTTAGAAAGAGGGTGAGATGAAGGGACAGGGGGGCAGAAGGCAGTAGTGGTTTTGAGTCACATTGCAGGGGGTCTGCCATGGTGGAGGAAGGAGGTCTACGGGTAGAATGATTCCTAGGTTGCCTCCGTCCCTTAGCCTGAGGTGGAGCATAATGGGATGACTGTCTCCTAACAAAGGTTGTCCTTTGAGGATAATTCCTATAGTATCTTGGAATAGGTGACACCTGTAAATGTTTTCAATTTTGCAACTCCTTTCCCTTTTCTTGTAGGGATTTGAGGAGTTCTGCAGAAGCTTCACCAAAAAGAGCCTTAGTATCTAATGGAGCATCTAACAATTTGGCCTGTACATCCATAGGAAGGGGTTGGAGCCTCACAAAGGAGCATCTCATTAGGACATAGCCTGAAGCTGCAGATTTTGAAGAGGCTTCCACAGCATAGTAACTGCACTTAATAGAGTGCCTAGTTACCTGTGAGGCAGTGACAAGTAGGGTATGAATTGAGTCTTAGCAGGCGAGTCTGGTACTTCAGGTAAGAGAGCTGATGCCTTAGAGAGGGTTTCCAACACAAACCTGGCCATGTGGGTTTGGTAATTTAAGGCTCTAATGGCAAGAGCAGAAGAGGTACAGACCTTCTTGCCTAGCCTATCCATAAATTTGCTGTCCGTGTCAGTAGGGAATATAGAGGTTGAGCGAAGCTGTCTGGAAGATTTGTCTGCAGAGACTGCTACAACTTCTGGGTCTTCAGGGGGGTTCTTGAACAGGTACTGAACATCTTGAGGAACTTTGCAGAAGCTGTCTGGGTGTTTAGAAGCAGGGGACTGGGAATCAGGGGCCTGTGAAGCAGCCATGAAGGCATCTCGAAAGGCTGGAACCAGAGGAGGTACAGCAGATGGGGAGGGCTGATCCATTTGTAACAATTCAAAGTAGCTTTTTTTTGTTTCTGAAACATCTGAGGCCTGCCATTTAAATTGTTCTCTCATGAAAAAGATACTATATCCAAAGTAAAATTCTTCCCCTGGGGATAGCATCTGCTTCTTCAAAAGTGATGAAGTCCTTGGGATATTGAATTTGAGAGCAGTAAGTCAGGGATTCTTAAGAGAAGGAGTATTCTTCCTCTGATTCTTCTAAGGCCTGCACAGTAGGAGGAGCAAAATGAGGGACTTGGGCCTGGAATGCCTTGAAAAGACTTTGTGAAAAAACTTCCCACCCTGGTGCAGGTTGCTGTTCAGTATGTTTTAATTTCTGCTTCCTCTTTAGAGGAGTTGAAGGAAGGGTTGATTTACAGACCGACATCCGGGAGGATGGCAGAGCTGGTGTAGGCCCCTCCGACTCCACGAACCATGGCTTGTGGCCCCTCTGATGCCAGGAGCTGTGGTTCCCCCTCACCATCAGGAGCTGATGGCTGGATTACCTCAGTGGACGTACTCAGCGTTTCCGCCAAACCGGCTTCCATCACTGTTCCTGATTCAGGCTGAGAAATGGACATCCGATGGGACCCTGGGCTAACATCTGCCTCAAGAGTCTCACTGGATTCCTGAGGTGCAGCATGGGTGTCAGGTCTAATTTTCTTGATCTTCTTCTGAAGCAGCTTGCCGGAAGTACGTACCCCTCCATACCTAACACTAGTCGTCAGAGTCTACCACCCCCCCTACTTTAATATTCTAACTCCGAGATCGCACTACAGTGGGGAAAGGAACCATTTCCCAATCCCCACTATAGGGCAATCCACCCCAAAATGCCGGATGTGCATTCGGTCATTGCACATTCAATCCTTTTTCCGTTCGTTGTTTGCAAACTTCGGAAACTGTCATTTCGGCAATTGCTGTTCGCCCTTGTGCAATACGCACAAATGAAGGTAAACCTGTTCTTCAGAATGATTCTACACATTCGTTTAGATTTAAAGTAATAGAATGTGTACAGGAAGGGATGGGGTTTGATGATATGAGAAATTTAACAGAGCAATATGACATTCACTGGATCATTAGGCTACAGGCTGATAAATATCCTGGCCTTAATGGTAAAGTCCCGTTAAGGCCATTCCTTAAAGCTTGTAACTTGTTTAAATGAATGAGTCCATCTTAATATGTATGAGTCACACACCCCCATGGCAATTATCTAGATGAGCTTTCATTGGTTAATTTTGTATCATGTGTAACTCACTGATGTTTTATTAGGGTATTTAAATGGTTGCATCCTTTTGTGTTTTCACTGGACTGAAGAAGTGCCATTTGAGGCATGAATGCACTAACCTAATCATTAAACTTTTTATGATTTTTTGCTGTGGTTTGATCCTGTATGTTTCTTTCGCAAGTACTTGAATCTAATAATTACCCAAGGGGAAAACTGACTTACACTATGAAACCAGACCCTTTTCATAATGTCAACATCTAAACACTACTGATTGTTTCCTTTTTGCAATAAAACTGACCAAGAGTGATTCAAGTTATTACAAAGCCATAAATGAAATGTAGTTTTTCTATTAATACCCTTGAGCACAGATATTCCCTGCCTACTTTCTGTTCTTACCTCTCATCATCACAGTTACACAGGTATTCCATACATCACTAACAAAAAGTTTCCAATCAGAAATAACTAGTACCGTGCGTCCTAGTAATCCATTGACCTTTCTCAAAGAGTCTTCTGAGGTGTGATTCTTTCTATGCTTGTTTACTCTCTATAATCCTACTGGTATGACTGATATGGTATGGTATGATATACAGTGGATATAAAAAGTTTACACACCCCTGTTAAAATGCCAGGTTTTTGTGATATAAAAAATGAGACCACAATAAATCATTTCAAAACTTTTCCCACCTTTAATGTGACCTATAACCTGTACAATTCAATTGAAAAACAAATCTGTTGGGGGAAAAATATAAAAAAAAAAAACAAAAAAAAAAAACATACAATAAGCTGGTTGCTTTTGATTTAATTACAACATTCAGTCTTCTTTGCCATCAATTAGAGAGACTCTGGTTAACCCCAAATACAGTTCAGCTGTCCTAGTAGGATTTTCCTGACATTTACTCAGTTGCCTGCTACAGCAAAAGCCATGGTTCACAGGGAGCTTACAAAGCATCAAAGGGATCTCATTGTTGAAATGTATCAGTCAGGAGAAGGGTACAAAAAAATTTCCACAGTATTGGATATACCATGAACACAGTGAGGACAGACAACAAAAAGTGGAGAAAATATGGGACAACAGTAACGTTACAAAGAACTGGACGTCCCTCCAAAATTGATGAAAAGACAAGACAAAAACTGGTCAGGGAGGCTGCCAAGAGACATACAGCAACACTGAAGGAGCTGCAGGAATTTCTGGCATGAAATGGTTGTGTACTACATGCGACAACAATCTTCCGTATTCTCCATATGTCTGGGCTATGGGGTAGGGTTGCAAGACGGAAGCCTTTTCTTATACAGAAAAACATCCAGGTCTGGCTAAAATTTGCAAAACAATGCATCAATTCTCCCAAAAGCATGTGGGTAAATCTGTTATGGTCTGATGAGACCAAGGTTGAACTTTTTTTGTCCACAATTCCAAAAGGTATGTTTGGCACAAAAACAACACTTCACATCACCAAAAGAACGCCATTTCCATGGTGAAGCATGGCATCTGCTAGAAAGCTGAAGTTGAAGAGGAATTTCACCTTTCAACACGACAATGACCCCAAGCATACATTCAAATCAACAAAAAAATGGCTCCACCAGAAGAAAATTAAAGTTTTAGAATGGCCCAGCCAGAGCCCAGACCTAAATCAAATCAAAAATCTGTGGGATGACCTGAAGAGGGCTGTGCACAAAAGATGCCCTCGCAATCTGACGGATTTGGAGTGTTTTTGCAAGGAAGAGTGGGCAAATATTGCCAAGTCAAGATGTGCCATGCTGATAGACTCCTACAAAAGAAGACTGAATGTTGTAATTAAATCAAAAGGTGCTTCAAAAAAGTATTAGTTTAAGGGTGTGCACACTTATGCAACCAGCTTATTGTACGTTTTTTATTTTTTTATATTTTTCCCCCTAACAGATTTGTTTTTCAATTGAATTGGATAGGTTATAGGTCACATTAAAGGTGGGAAAAGTTTTGAAATTATTTATTGTGGTCTCATTTTTTTTATATCACAAAAACCTGGCATTTTAACAGGGGTGTGTAAACTTTTTATATCCACTGTAACTTCTATTCTGACTGGCAGTTAGTACAAAGGATACAGGCTATGAGCTGTTAACAGCAACCAACAGCAGCAGCAAAATTAGATGAAACAAACCACAAGAACAGGATACAGGAAACAATAGATTTATTCCGGTACCTCGGCTCAACAGCCTTCAAAGGAATAAACATCAAGCGACCAGGTGCATTTTATATACTGGTGCTACCCAACAATTGACAATTAATCAATTGAATACAATTGAAATAATATATATATATATGGGAAAAATATAAAAAAATAAAAAACGTACAATAAGCTGGTTGCATAAGTGTGCACACCCTTAAACTAATACAATCATAAGGCCTTCTTTAGCTATGTTAGAAACCTGGGAGGAAACTCCCAGATATGTTCAGAACTAGTTCAAAATGATGTGAAGATTACTGATCCTACAGACATTGCCAACATACTGGCTGACAGGTTCAGTGCAAACTTCTCCCCCCCCTCCCCCCCAAAAGGAGAGCTATCTATACCAAGCGATTGCAGCCCCCCAATCATCTCCAACGCCCAAGTGAGAACTGCTCTCTCCAAAGCAAAAAACACAGCATCCATGGGACCTGATGGTGTCCCCGGCTGTGTGCTCCACGAACTCAATGAGGAACTAAACCCACAGCTAGGACAGCTGTTTAATCATAGTCTTACCTCTGGATACGTACCCAGGGAGTGGCGCACTGCAACTGTGGTCCCACTTCACAAAGGCGGTGCCTCCACCGACCCTGGAAATTACCGCCCATTAGCTTGACAAGCCTTATCTGCAAAGCCATGGAAAGGATCATAATGGACCTCATAAATAAAGACATAGGAATTTGCAGACTTTGGATCCATCCCAGTTTGGCTTTGTCAAAGGCAGATCATGCCTTCTAAACTTGGTTGACTTTTTGAAACAGTCACCAAAGCCATTGATGAGGAAAGGCAGTCCATACAGCCTACCTCGATCTGGCAAGGCCTTGATACAATACCCCACTCGGGTATCATTGAAAAACTCATCAGCCTAAATGTTAACCCATACATCACAAGATGGGTTGCAAACTGGCTGAGTGACAGAACACACAGGGTCAGAGTTGCTGGCGCCATGTCAGACTCAAAGCCTGTCACAAGTGGTGTACCACAGGGCTCAGTCCTGGGCCCACTCTTGTTTGGCATCTACTTTTCTGAAGTACAAGCAAACACAGGAGGGTTATGGCTGACAAAGTTTGCAGATGACTGCAAACTGGGCGCCATAGTAGAAAACACATCTGACACAGATATCCTTCAGAAGGGTCTCACAGAAACGGATAACTGGTGCCAGAGCCATGGCCTAAAGTTAAATGCCAAAAAATGCATAGTCATACCCTTCGGGAAAAACAAGGTTACCCCTAGCTACCAAATAGGTGGCAATCCACTGAGCACAGAAGAAGTTATCAGGGACCTGGGGACCCAAGTTGATAGTAGTCTGTCATTCAACACCCATGTAGCCAAAGTGGTTAGGAGGACCTTCTACATTGCCCACCTTATCATGAAGGGATTCTCATCTAGATCAAGGGAGGTCATGGTCTCCCTGTACTCATCACTCATCAGACCAATGATTGAGTACAATGCCCCATTCGGAATGTATCTGACCCGACACTTGCAGCAGCTTGAGAGGCCACAAAAGTTCCTCACCAAAAGGATAAAGGGTCTCAAACATCTGTCCTATGCTGCCCGACTGAAAGAACTCCAGCTCTATTCAGTCGCTTGCTCAGAGGTGACCTTTGCCTAACATACAAGGCCATGTCAAACCCAGATTTGATGAATATGCTTCACCTCAAAAAATCTAGATCCACCAGAGCCACAAGGGCGGGAGACTTAAACCTTGACATGGCTATTAATAGGATGTGCTGGAGGGATAGATTCATCACCCAAAGACTCCCTATGCTGTGGAACAAAATCCCGGTATATGTGAGGCAGAGCACCTCACTGGCCTTGTTCAAGAGAAATCTTGACCAATGGATGGGAGATCGCAGATATACCCCAGGGATTACCTCAGTGTCACTGCTCAACAGGGGCACAGCAAAATAATGGGTATAGTTCCCCATACTAAAGGGGTGGCGTGAGCCACAAAACTATGGGCTAGGCTTGTAAATGCCCTCGGGCAGATAGCCTAGTATGAACCTATGAACCTATGAACCTATGAACTCAGGGAGTTAAAGGTGCAGACAGATTTTATGCAGGTATAAAAACAACACTGACAGAAAATTGGAAAATTAGAATGCATAAAGTTATTGATTGCAAGATACAAAAAAGTTAATACTAAGTATTTTCATTAATAAATATTCAAATTCACTTCCAAATTCAAACCTTTAGGTTTGAGAGTACCATATTTTAAAATAAATCTGCTTTCTAGATTTAATAAACTCTGCTGAAAATTACCTCCATAACGTACATTAGGTTTGGCTAAAGCACAAAAGAATAATGAGTCAATAGACCCATTATGTACTGTATGGAAATGTTCAAATATAGGGCTATCTATCCTAGCATTACGAACATCGGCAATATGTTCTAATACACGTATTTTTAATTGGCGTTTCTGACCTATATAATATTTTGGCAAAGCACAATCACAACCAATAATATAAACTACACCACAGGAACTGCAATTGAAGTTATTTTCTGCAAAATATTTTACCCCATTAATGGTACAACCCGATAGGTTTTTCACTCTCACACATATCTTACATTTACCACATTTAGACATACCATATTGAATACCAGAATCCAACAAAGAAACATCACTTAACAAATGTCTAGGTTTAAGAATTTCCTTAAGATTAGCATATCTGCCATATGAAAAGGAAACATGTTCAGGAAAAAGATGACCAATCTCCTCATTTTCATGAACAATAGGCCATAAGAAATTGACAATGTTACTTAAAATACCAGAAAAAAGAGAATATTTAGTAACAAAAAATAATCTATCATCATTAATATTCATCTGTTTATGAATTGGATTAATGTAAGATAACTTTGTAACATGATTCTTTAAATTAGAATCAGTATATAAAATGCACCTGGTGGCTTGATGTTTATTCCTTTAAAGGCTGTTGAGCCGAGGTACCGGAATAAATCTATTGTTTCCTGTATCCTGTTCTTGTGGTTTGTTTCATATGAGCTGTTAACAGCCTGCATTTTGTAGTCTAGGGTTCACTTCCTTCTGCCTCCATTTGACTCTGACTAAGTCACTTAAGACAATGCTCTCAGGTGGACACTGAAAAAGGTCTAAGTGGATCAGTGTTCTAAAATAAATAAGGTAAATATAATCTTTACTTGAAAATGGATGGAATGATGACCCTTAATCTTACTGAGTATATTACCGTACTATAATCTAATGTCAATATGTTTCCATGCTATATTATCTCTGTAGCTACATGCCAACTAACTACTATAAATTTATTACATTTTTCATGACAACATATTTTTTCACTGTCACTCTCTGATATTTCTACCATGTATGTTACTACGGGACCATTCTCAGTTACCAAAGCTAATTTTGCTATGCAGTCTACAGCAGACAATATACCTTTACATGGCAGACAATCACAGTATAATTAACTGTTGGGTAATTCAAATTTAACATCATGGGTGGGGTTGTCCCTTGCACTCCAACATCAGGGTTCTTCTCCAGCACTCCTAATCTCCAAATATACTACCACTAAGGGTGCATCAATTATGAAAAAGGGCATTTAATTACTTCCCTCTTCTCCAAGATGGCACAACCTTGGGGACAGTGAGTTTAGAGATCAGGGGATATGGAAGCACAGCCCGCATATTACAGGATGCAAAAATGTTAAGTTGCATTTCTTTACTTGTTATCACTATAGAGAGTCACAACAACAGTAACCTATATGGGTATGTCTGTCTTAAGTAAGCACTCCTGGAGCTTTTTCCTCTGGGAATATCCAGTAAAAGAACATTGCTTATTAGGTCTCTTCTGGTCAACAACATGCAGCTCAAAATACATTGGGTGCATTCCTAACTATATAGTGGTAAAAGATGCTTAGGCGAGGAGTACTATAAAGAAAAGTAATTAGGCGAAAAAAAACAGGCTAAACGGCTGTAATTAAACTGACTGTTGATGCATGTACAGTGGATAATTCCCAAAGCGGATAAATACAGTTATGTAAAATTTTACTATAACAGCAGATGTCTTTCTCTTCACTGTTGCAGTATTCCTTACAACAGGGATCCACTGCCAAGAGTGGACCAATGTACGGCCAGTATACGAAAGCCTTTAGGTTGCTAAGGGTACGCCATACGTCACATGTATGCTCCCTATGTACAGGGTAGGGCATAAATGTGACATCCGGACATACTATCCTCAGAACTGACAGCTACAGTAGGAACATCAGTCAGCGAACTAGAGAGGTACCAGGTACTTCCAGAAGGGAAAAGAACCAGGGGGAGGAAGGAGGGAATGAATACTGCAACAGTGAAGAGAAGGACATCTTTTGTTATGGTAAGATTTTACACAGCTATACTATGTCCTTCCATTTCACTGTTGCAGTATTCCTTGCAATAGGAGAGTGCAAAAGCTCATGAAGAAGAGAGGGAGGAGGTAGGAGCAGCAGGTCCCACTAGGAACCCATGAAGGATGGCTGTAGCAAAACCATCTCTAACCCTGGATATCAATAGGAATGAAGGGGGACAGGTGGGAGGGAAGGAATACTGCAACATGGAAGAGGACATCTATGGTTATGGTAAGATTATACACAACTATTCTATGTCCTTCTATTCCTATGTTGCAGTATTCTTGGTGTCGGAGAGTACCACAGCTTAGAAGGAAGGAAGGGAGAAGGTAGAAGAAGCTGATTCCACAAAGCCCTGCAGAATTGCTCTGGCAAAACCTGCACGTACTCTGGAGATATTGTCTAACTTGTAGTGTTTGATGAAAGTTTGAATGGTGGACCATGTTGCTGCTTCCAGGATGGATGCAGTGCCCAGGTCTTTCAGGAAGGCTCTGGAGGCTGCTACTGCCCTGGTAGAGTAAGGTTTTTACACCCTGTGGGAGTATTTTTGCCATGGAGGGAGTAACATAGGCAAATAGTTTTTCTAATCCAGCAAGCAATGGTTTGTTTGGAGACTGCCTTGCCTAGGGCCCTGGGGTGGAAGGAAATAAAAAGTTGATTGGATTTCCTTATGGATTTGGTTTTGTCTAGGTAAATCCTCAGCTGTCTGTGTACATCCAGGGAGTGGAGTATCCTCTCACTTTCATTGGTGGGAGAGGGGAAGAAGGTGGGTAGATGAATAGATTGGTTTAGGGACAGATCATTGACCACTTTGGGCATAAAGCAAGGGTTGGTTAGAAGGGTTGCCCTGTCCTTGTGGATGTGTATGGGGGGCAGGACATTAGAGCCTGTAATTCTGACACCCTTTTGGCTGAAGTTATAGCCAGTAGCAGAACTGTCTTCCATGTGCACATTTGCAGAGTGGCCATACTGGGAGGTTCAAAAGGTGACTGTGTTAGTTTTTCAAGGATGAAATTCAGGTCCCAGGGTGGTGGGATGGATTTTCTTGGCAGCCTGATGTGCAAGACTCCCTTTAAGGATAGCTTAACATCGAGCCTGGCTAGTAGTGGAGGGTCTAGAGGCAGGCAGGCTGTGACTGCTGAAAGGTGGACTTTCACTGAAGAGTATGAAAGTCCCCCCTTAACTAGCTGACACACATAGGAAAGAACTAGGGGTGGATCTGCGATGCATGGATCCCTGCCCTTGCCCAGACATTGTTTGGAAAATCTCTCCCATTTAGCTAAGTAAGATTTCCTTGTAATAGGATTTCTGGCCTCCCTCAGGACTGAAAGCACATCCTCTGAGTAGTGGTGCCAGAAGGGAATTAGAAGGTCATCACCCACAGCGTCAGTGCCAACATCTGCAAGTGCGGGTGAATGAGAGTTCCCTTCTGTTGTGTCAGAAGGTCCACCTTGTGGGGTAACTTGTGGTAACTGCCCTTGGCTAGATTGAGAAGTAGGAGGAACCAGTGCTGCCTTGGCCAGTAGAGGGTCAACAGCAAGATGTTTGGTTTGTCTCTCCTGATTTTTGAATTAATGGGAAGGGTGGAAAGGCATAAAGAAACCTCCCCTTCCAAGAAATGCTGAATGCATTTACTCTCCAAGCTAGTGGGGAGTGTGTTTTGAGAAGAAAGTCTGCAGTTGTCTGTTCTGGGGGGAGGCAAACAAATCTACTTGAGGTGTGCCCCACTGGTTGACAATATCTAGAAATAACTTCCTGTCCAGCATACATTCGTGATTTGGAGAAGACGTCCTGCTGAGAAGGTCTGTTTGTTTGTTGTCCTGCGAGGGGATGTAGGATACCTGCAGGGACAAGTTGTGTTGTGGGGTTGTCCCTCACTGCTTGTTGAGGTACCACATAACTGTGGTGTTGTCTGTTATTATTTGGAGAACACCTGGTTGTAAGAGGGGAAGGACAGCTGTCATTTCCCTCACGTTGATATGTTTGCTCTTTAGGGATGGGTGCCACTTTGCTTGAACCCTGTAGTTTGACATTGTGGCTCCCCATCCTAGGTCTGACGCATCTGTATGCATGAACTGGTTTGGGGTGGGTAACTGCAGTGGAAGGCCTGGGTTCAGCTAAATTTGCTGAATCCACCATTTAAAGCTCTGACTGTAGGCAGGGCAAAAGTGTGATTTCTTGCTCTAAAGGATGCTGGTACTATGACCGTACATTTTTAGATACCACTGCTGCTTTCGCATGTGCATTCTGGCTAGCGGCAGCATGGGAATGGTGGCTGCCATTAGGCCCAGGGTTCGTAGGAATTGCCTTGCAGTTATCTGTTGGGTCTGCATAAGGGTTTTGAAGTGGGAGGATAGCGAGCTGACTTTGTCCTGGGGACTAAAGGCTTTCGTTATGTCTGTCCTGATCCTACAACCTAGAAATGTTTTGTCTTGTTCTGGGGTCAAGGAAGATTTTGGGAAGTTGAGGGTGAACCCCAGTCTTTGAAGTAGGCAAACGGTGAACTGTAGATAGATTACCAGGGTTTCCTTGCAATCTGCTAGAATCAGGATGTCGTCCAGGTAGAGGTAAATCTGAATCCCCTGTGTTCTGCAATAGGCTATGGCAGGTGCCAAGCATTTTGTGAACACTGTGGAGCAGTGGACAAACCAAAGGGAAATGCAGTAAATTAGAAGTGAGAGATGGGTCTAGAAAAGCGTAAGAATTTCCTGTGGGAAGGTTGAATGGGTATGTGCAGACAGGCTTCTTTCTGGTCAAGTGTGACCATGAAAGCCTGGGTTGGTATAAGAGGGAGTAAAGTTTGTAGGGACAACATTCTGAAGCTGGGAACAACTTTTACGAATAGGTTTAAAAAGGAAAGGTCTAGAATGGGTTTCCATGGTCCATCTTTTTTGGGGACTAGAAACAGTCTTGAATAGAAGCCTTTTCCTTCCTGCCCTGGAGGGACAGGTTCTATTGTACCCAGGGTCAGAAGGCCTTGCAGAATCTGTGGGAAGAGGTGTCTCTGATTTCTTGGAGGGAAGGGAACGCCCCTTAAGAGGGGGCCTTTCTTTCCAAGAGAGGAAGTATCCTTTTTGAATTATAGCCAGAACCCATTTGTCTGTAGTGATGGTTTTCCAAAAGGGAGGCAGTGGGATAGGTGGGCAGACAGGGGGAGGTGGGCAAAGCAGTCAAGCATTGTTGGGTCCTCCTCTGTCTTGAAAGGGCTGTCTAGTGGGGGGATGTGAGACATCTGGCCTGGAAGGGGTTTGTCTTCTGGCCCCTCTTCTGTGTCTGGAAGAGGTGGGTTCAGCTGAGGCTGGGTTTCTTCTGACAAAGGTGGCTTTGGCAGGGTAATTCCTGTAATATTTGGAAATAGGAGACACCAGAAGATGCTTAATGTCTTGCAACTCCTTACTCTTTTCTTGTAGATTTTTGAAAAGGTCTGCTGACTGTTTACCAAACAAAAAGGGTCCAGAGGGGCATTTAAGATTTTAGACTTGAAGACCTCTGGTAAGTGTTGCAGACATAGCCAGGAATATCTTTGAAGTACAGTGGCAGAGGCTGCAGATCGTGCAGAGGCCTCTGCAGCATCATAACTACATCTAATGGCTTGTCTGACTACTTGGGCAGCCAGAGATAGTTTGGAAGAGATGTCACATTTAGTGGGGCAGTCTGGAGTTGCAGCCAGCAGAATAGAGGCTTGAGAGACAAAGTCCAGAGCATATTTGGTCATATGGTTTGATAGTTGATGGCTCTAAAGGCCAATGTGGAAGAGGTGTAAACCTTTCCAATTCTATCCATGGTTTTGCTGTCCTTGTCTGTAGGTAAGAGAGAGGCAGATGAAATCAGTCTGGATTGTTTTTCAGGTGATACAGCAATCACTGCATGGTCTGTCAGGGGTGGTTTGACTAGAAATTTCTGGTCATCAGGCACTTTGTAGAAGCGATCATCTGGCCTCTTAGGGGCAGGTGGCTAAGAGTTTCGTGTCTCAGATGATGAGGAAAAGGCTTCTAAATGCATCTAAATAAGGAGGAATGGCAGAAGGGGAGGGAGATTCCATTAGTAACAGATCAAATACCTTTTTTGAGTATCAGACATTTGTGTGGTGTCCCATTTGAAGTACTCCTTCATTTTGGTTATGGTCTCTCCAAAGGTGATATCCTCTAGAGGGGAGTCCCCTTCGATGGATTCTTCATCTGGGGAATAATACTCTTGAGGAGAGACTATTTGCGAGGTATAAGACACTGATTCATCTGACCTCTTGCTCTTCTTCCCTGTCTTGTGAAGTAGGCTGCGGAAGAGAGGGGACAGAGGCAGGTCGAGGGCTGAGCAGAGGAAGAGTAGATGGAGAAGAGGCTGAGGGCCTAAGGGTCATGAAGGCCTGCATCAAAGATGAGGTGAAGAACTGCCAATCAGGTAGGCCTTCGGCGGGTGTAGCAAAATGTTTTGTTTTCTGTTTCTTTTTAACTGGGGTAGTGTTAGGCATAGGCCTGAAATCGGATGCCTGGCTAAGAGTAACGGTGTCCGGAGGAGGGATCCCAGTCAGAGGCCCGGCTGTGTCTGGTTCTCCCTTGACGGTGGCTGATGTCTGGGTAAGCTCCATGGACGTGCTTGTCATCAACTGCGAAGTGGCTACCTCGAAGGTCGCCGTCTAAGTAGACGGATCTGATGGACACCCTCAACTCCTAAATCGGTAGCTGGCGGGACATCCGAAAGCGGAGAGGCTGTGGAAGTGGGCCTAGGAATCTTGGTCTTCTTCTGCGGAGGTTCAGTCAGGGCTTCTGAAATGGGATCCATCCTTAGCACAAATTTTTTAAGTCGCTGATTTTCTAGGTATAGATTAAGTGCAGCCAGATGGCTGTGTAGGGTGTTAGGAATGAAGGATTGGCAGACAGAGCAAGTGGTGTGATCGTGCTCTCGGCCTAGGCAAAAAATGCAGCGGTCGTGCATATCTTTATGGGATACCTGGCGCCCACATTGCCATTTGTCATTTTTTGCTGACACTGGCTAAAGTTTACTACTACAAACCAAGTTTTAACTAGAAGTCAAAGAAGAAAAAAACCCCATTGGGGTACTTAGCTTTTAGACATCTTACAGTGAAGGAGCGAAGCACATGATGTGATGGTCGTCCGCAGCTGAAAAGTTCTGAGGACTATGCGTGCAGACATCACATTTGAGGTCCCTGGTTTATGGTCCTATGTGTGACATCCCATGCAACTACAATAGCCAAGCTGAAGCTTTTGTATAGGAGCCGAAGTTCGGGTCACCTAAGCTGGGAAATCCAACACCAAGAATACTGCAACATAGGAATAGAAGGACATCCCAGGAATCTTGAGTAATCTTTAACCAAATGGGAAGAGACAGGGAAAGATGAAAACAAACAGGAATGTTGCTTAGAAGTACAGTATAGTCGGACAGCACCTGTGTTTTTTTAGGAAAAGGAGATTTCTGCATAGTAGTAGTCTGGGTACCTTAAGCAGGAGGAGCCTTTTTCCACCCTTTTTACTTTTAAAGGGGGGGGGGGGTGAGACTGCCTATGAACAAAAGCTGGCTTACTAGGGTAATTCCTTTGAAACTCAGGCACAGGAGAAACAAAAACATGTTTCAGCTCTTGTAAGGTCTTATCCTTTTCCTGTAGGGATTAAGTAAATCAGCAGCAGCACCACCAAACAAATGCTTCTTGTCCATAGAAGCATCCATCAACTTTGCCTTAATATCATCAGGCAGATGATACCTAAGTCAGGAACAGTCCCTCATCACAGAACCAAAAGCAGCAGCCATAGAAGAAGCATCTGCTGTATCATAGCTACATTTAATAGAATGGTGAGCGACCTGAGAGGAAGTCCCTAACATGGAGAGGGCAGAAGTCTTCCCCTCAGGATCAGGAAGGTCAGAAATAACTTGACAGGCCTGAGAAAGAAGAGACAAAATAGACCTAGTCAGATGGGTCTGATAATTGACACCCTGGAAAGCAAGGGTAGCTAAAGTATATACCTTCTTACCCAGCCTTTCCCTGGCCTTGTTGTCCTTATCAGAAGAAAGCAACTTTGTCGAAGGCAGTAACTTAGATGGCTTGTCAGATGCCACAAACACCACAGAAGGGTCAGCAGACAGGCTACAGAGAAATTTGCGATCATCAGGTACCTTATAAAACCTATCAGGTTTCTTAGTGGCTGGGGGTTGGGAATCAGGAGCCTAAGATGCAGTAGAGAAAGCATCCAACAAGGCAGCCAAGACAGAAGGAACAGCAGAAGGTCTAGGAGAATCCATCTGCAGAAACTTGTAATACCTTTTCTGAACCTCAGGAACCTGAGTACAATCCCATTTAAAAAATTCTATCATTCTGGATATTGTATACCAAAGGACATCTCCTCAAAGAGTGTCAGGACTAGTCAACTCCTCCTCCTCAGAACCACAGTCTAATGGAGAAGGTATCTAGGAAGAGTAAGCAAGGGATTCCTCATCCAAATCCCCCGCCTCCTCAGAGGAATCCTGTCCTCTGGGTCTATTAAGAGAAATAGAAGACCAAGGGGGAGCTGGAAAAGAAACTCCTTGAGGGGGTTTCAAGGCCATAAAGGCACTGAACAAACCCTGAGTGAAATTCTGCCAGTCACTCTGAGGGTCCTTAGGAGCACGAGAAACATGCTTTTTTTTTGTTTCTTCTTTAAAGTATGTCTGCCTTATGAAACGTAGAAGGTTCAGACTCCATATAACACTCTACAATAACAGTTGGAACCTCCTCCCTAACCAAAATCTGAAGAACACCCCTAGACCCTTCAGTAATAATCAGCAGTGGTTCCCCCTGAACACAGGAAACAGATGTCTGAAAAGCTTCCAGGGACATGTATGGTATCAGTTCCATGCTAGCTTTCAAAGCAGTCGGGCAGAAGAATCCAACGAATGTGCCAGGCGATCCTCTGGGCTTTCACTAGCCTCGAAAGAGATGTCAGGCACAGGCGAAGAATCAGACCTAGTGTTTTTTTTATGTTTTTTTCGTTGCAGATAACTGACCCTCTGAGCAGGAAGTTCCTTCCATAACGTCTTTTACTAAACGTTTAAGATATAGCCATACTGGAGGCTAAGCTCTCTCAACTCAGTACTGGCGTAACCAGTCAGGAGGAGAAGGAAACGCTCACTACAATTCCAGTCTCACACAGACCTACCACGACAGCAAACCAAACACATAAACACACAAAAACATACTCGGAGGCTCTAAATAAAAATCTGCCTAAGCAACAGAGACCTCCAAAGCAGACACCCAAGCAACCGCTACCCCAAAACAAAACACGTACAACACATAGCTCACAAAGCCAGTGTGCCGAAAAGTCACAGCCCTTAAGGCTAAACAACACACCTGATACACTTGTAATAGGTGACTCTATCGTCAGGCAGACTGACGTCCCGCTCACCAGGCTGAACAAGGAGAAGGTCACGGTGAGATGCCTGTCGGCGCTAGGATCCGCCACATAACACAAGCACTCAGGTCACTCCAAGGCAAGTACAAATATGACTCAGTCATTGTCCATGCTGGTGTGAATGACCTGAAAAGTACCTCCCTGGACTACATGAAAAGAGACATAGAGGAGCTCTCTGAGCATGTAGCCCAGGCCGGTATGACCCTGACCTTGAGTAGCATCTTACCCTCACCAAGAATGATGCCACAATATGAAGACAAGATGATCAATTTCAACAACTGGCTTAAGTATTGGTGTCATTCAAAGGGGATCCAATGCCTGTTAGCCTGGGATGACATGCTCGACAAGCCACGATGCTTCGCTAGGGATAGCTTGCACCTGTCACCCCTGGGCTTTCAGATATTGGCAAAGGCTCGTGCTACCCCCATAGTGCCTATTTTAGGCAAGGCTCAAAAGACAAACCCACCTCCATAGGTATCACAAGGGATAAGAAACTAAGAGTAATGCTACTCAGCATGAAGTCTAAACCTCAAGATGCACTTTTCGAAACTCTCCTTAGCATGGAGAACATTGACATCTGTGCAGTAACAGAAACCTGGTTCAAGGCTCCCGAGAGCACCCCAGCGCTACCAGGTTATACTTCATACCATGCTTTTTGGCCCCAAAACTTGGACCGAACCACAAAAGGAGGGTGAGTATCAATATTCGTCAAAGATACCCACACCTCCAGGTTGGTGGCACAGCACGAAGCATCAGAGACTATCCATGTGCAACTAACAGTGGGTAAAACTGCCTTCCAGTTTATAGCCTGCTATAGACCACCCTCCCAAACCCAGGAACCCCACTCGGCCTTCCTGAGAACACTGGAAAATATGAAGGTCTCTCCAAACACCATTATATCGGGCGACTTCAACTACCCAAACATAGACTGGGAGCATTACTCTAGCTCCAACACCCTAGCCCAAAGGTTCCTAGAATTTATAAACTCAAATGCTATGGAACAACTTGTTACCACTCCCACAAGAGGGAATAACATACTGGACCTGATCATCACCAACATGGGGACTCTATGCTCCAGACCAGAAGTGTATCCCTCATTGGTAAGATCAGACCATAAACTAATCTCACTGGATATTCACATCCCGACTCCACCCCCTGCCCTGAAAACCACAGTGAAAAACTTCTCTAATGCAAATTTCACACTCCTCTAAACCGAGGTGGAATCCTTCAAAGCCCCCGGGGCCTGTGGAAAATACGGCCCAGACTGCAGAATCCTTTATAAACGCATTCTATGAACACCTTCAGGAATGCATGGATCATGCAATCCCAAATAAAACCAAGTCCCAATCCTCCAAAAGCAGACGTCCTGTCTGGTGGACCCCAGCCATAAACAAACTATACAATAGAAGGAGGAAGCTACTACATGATAGAGCAAAATCCTAAAAAGGGAAGGCATCTCTGATCAGTATCAGCAAAAAACTACGGGCACTCATAAATCGTCAAAGGCCAGCTTCGAGAGAAAAATTGCACAGGACACTAAGGATAATCACAAGGCTTTCTTTAGTTATGTTAGGAACCTGGGTGGGAATTCCCAGATATGCTCAGAATTAGTCCAAAATGACAAAAAATACACCAAACCCACAGACATTGCCAACATCCTAGCTGACAGGTTCAGTGCAAACTTCTCCCCCTCCCCACCAAAAGGGCAAATATCTATCCCAGCAGAGTGCTGCCCCCCTGACATCTCAGATGCTCAGGTAAAAGCTGCCCTCTCCAAAGCAAAAACACAGCATCAACGGGACCAGACGGTGTCCCGGGCTGCGTCCTACATGAACTCCAAGAAGAGCTAAACCCAAACATAAAACTACTGTTCAATCTCAGCCTTACTACAGGATATGTACCCAAAGAGTGGTGTACAGCAACAGTGGTCCCTCTCCACAAAGGTGGTGCCTCAACGGATCCTGGAAACTATCGCCCCATAAGCCTGACTAGCTTGGTCTGCAAAGCTATGGAAAGGATCATCATGGACCTCATAAATAAAGATACTGGGGACCTACAGAAACTGGATCCTACCCAGTTTGGCTTTGTTAAGGGCAGAGCCTGCCTCTTAAACCTGGTTGATTTCTTTGAAACAGTCACTAAGGCCATTGACAAGGGGAAGGTGGTCCACACAACCTACCTGGCCCTCGCAAAAGCCTTGATACAATACCCCACTCGGGCATTATAGATAAGCTCACCAGCTTAAATATAAACCCCAATGTCACTAGATGGGTTGCAAACTGGCTCAAGGACAGAACCCACATGGTTAGAATTGCTGGAGCCATGTCAGACTCCAAACCAGTTACAAGTGGCGTCCCACAAGGCTCAGTCCTGGGACCTCTCTTGTTAGGTATATATTTCTCGGAGGTACAGGCCAACACGGAAGGACTGTGGCTGACCAAGTTGCAGATGACTGCAAACTGGGCGCCATAATTGACACTCCAGCAGACACAAGCATCCTCCAAAAGGGCCTCATAGAAACAGACAACTGGTGCCAGAGCCATGGCCTCAAGCTAAACGCCAAAAGTGTATAGTCATCCTTTGGCAAAAACAAAGTGCCCACAAATTACCACATAGGTGGTAATCCATTAAGTACAGAAGAAGTAATTAGGGACCTGGGGACCCAAGTTGATAGCAATCTCTCATTTGACAACCACGTGGCCAAAGAGGTTAGAAAAACATTTTATATAGCCCACCTAATCATGAAGGGATTCACATCTAGATCAGGGGAGGTCATCGTGCCTCTTTACTCATCCCTCATCAGGCCCATAATTGAGTACAATGCCCCTTTTGGGATGTACCTTACCAGACACCTGCAGCAACTGGAAAGACCCCAAAAGTACCTCACCAAGAGGATCAAAGGGCTCAAACAGATGCCATATGCTGCCCGGTTAAAGAAACTTCAGCTCTACTCAGTGGCATACACGCCTGCTCAGAGGCGATCTGTGCCTGACGTATAAAGCCATGTCCAACCGGAATTAATGGACATGCTGCACCTCAGAAAATCCAAATCCCATCGAGCTACGCGCTCGAGAGACTTGAACCTCAGCACTGAAATAAATAGGACACGCTGGAGGGACAGATTCATAACCCAGAGGCTCCCTTCACTCTGGAATAAAATCCCAGTCCAGGTTAGGCAGAGTCCCTCATTGAATCTCTTCAAGAGGAATCTTGATGAGTGGATGGGGGATCGTAGGTTTACCCCGGGTATCACTTCTGTGTCACTGTTAGACAGAGGCACAGTATACTAACCTCGAAAAAGGACATAGCAAAATTATTTTAAAATGGGTGGCGAAAGCCAAACACACTCTGGCTAGGCTTATAAATGCCCTAGGGCAGATAGCCTAGTATGAACCTATGAACCTATTAGTTCTCAAAATATATGGCCAAGAAGGAAAGCCAACTACAGAGAGTCTTCAGGATGAAAGCCTTTCAAACAGAACAGGATGTATGGTCGTGGGAAGCAGTGAGAATAAATAAACAATGACAATCTTTATGGGGACTGCGTCTCCAACACTGGCATTTACCCTTTCTGGATGACATGAACCCCACAAGCAATAAAACAAACAGAAAAAGATAACAGGAAAACCCCAAATAAATCTAGCACAAGAGCCGACAGCCAACAACGCCGTGCTCAGGCCCCAAGCAAGGAAATACACAAAGTATGATAACTGGCGTGTATTCATGCTTCCACAAGAAATGTAATTATTGACTTTTTCTACATCCGTAAAAATGACTGAGGCAAGAAAATCAAAATATTCTAACGGGTACTTTGTACTAACCCTGAACTCGGCCTGAAACTTCTAACCGAAAATCTCAGAACGCCAACCGCACTTGTACCGCGCTTCTGCATCGGACCATGCGGCAAAAGACTGATATGATCGCCGGTCATGCGTGACGGTGTACTCTGACGCCTGATGCCGCCGAACAAGCGCGCTTGACCGGGACGGGCCAGTTTTATATTTCGATATTCGGGCCGATCGAGGACAGCCGGACTACCCGGGCGTGGGCACTGCAGGGAGGGGCATAGAACCCCTAATCAAAGTAATCAAATCTTCTGCCATTTTAAGCATATGCTTCTTGGGCATAGTACCTGAAGAGCTAGGGGTAATACCAACTGAAGCTAAACCTGGCCTGCCCCTGGGAGAAGCCTTAGTAACAGAAGGAGAGGGCCTAACCACCTTAGGAAGGGAGGGGAGTATAGTAACCTGAGAAGCCCCCTCGGCCTGACTTGCCTCCTGAGAGGCCACATCTTGCAATAATAAAGTTTCATTCTGTGAACACAAAGAAATCTCCGTGGAGCCACCGGCTCCACCGACACCTCCAAAGAACCGGGCGTCCGTACAGACGGTTCTTCTAGCCGAGGCTTAACTGTCTTGTCCTTGCGCTTCTTCGAGGAAGCGGGCGGCGGAGCATCCGACGGCATTTTATAATTGCACCGCTTCCCAAAGACTAACCTAGCACAATCCAACCTTCTCTTTATAGTGCGCTTATTAAATCTAGCACAAGAGCGACAGCCAACAACGTCGTGCTCAGGCCCTAAGCAAGGAATACACAAAGTATGATAATCTCTATGCGTATCTGTTTCCCACAAGAAACGCAATTATTAACTTTTTCTGACATCCGTAAATGACTGAGGCAAGAAAAATAAAAATATTCCCAACGGGTACTTAGCCAACTTTGAACTCGGTCTGAAACTTCTAAATAGAAAAATCTCAGAACGCCAACCGGCACTTGCAATGCTGCTTCTGCATCGGACCATGCGGCAAAAAAGACTGAGGATATGACGCCGGTCATGCGCATTTGTACCCTGACGTCCTGACGTCAGTTAAATGCGCCATGACCGACGTCAGCCTTATACTTTGATATTCGGGCCGACCGTGGACAGCGGACTACCCAAGTGTCAGGACTGCAGCAATGTGAGATGAAGAACATCTCCTTGAGGGGGTTTCAAGGCCATAAAGGCACTGAACAAACCCTGAGTGAAATTCTGCCAGTCACTCTGAGGGTCCTTAGGAGCACGAGAAACATGCTTTTTTTTTGTTTCTTCTTTAAAGTATGTCTGCCTTATGAAACGTAGAAGGTTCAGACTCCATATAACACTCTACAATAACAGTTGGAACCTCCTCCCTAACCAAAATCTGAAGAACACCCCTAGACCCTTCAGTAATAATCAGCAGTGGTTCCCCCTGAACACAGGAAACAGATGTCTGAAAAGCTTCCAGGGACATGTATGGTATCAGTTCCATGCTAGCTTTCAAAGCAGTCGGGCAGAAGAATCCAACGAATGTGCCAGGCGATCCTCTGGGCTTTCACTAGCCTCGAGAGAGATGTCAGGCACAGGCGAAGAATCATTCCTAGTGCTTTTTTTATGTTTTTTTCGTTGCAGATAACTGACCCTCTGAGCAGGAAGTTCCTTCCATAACATCTTTTACTAAACATTTAAGATATAGCCATACTGGAGGCTAAGCTCTCTCAACTCAGTACTGGCGTAACCAGTCAGGAGGAGAAGGAAACGCTCACTACAATTCCAGTCTCACACAGACCTACCACGACAGCAAACCAAACACATAAACACACAAAAACATACTCGGAGGCTCTAAATAAAAATCTGCCTAAGCAACAGAGACCTCCAAAGCAGACACCCAAGCAACCGCTACCCCAAAACAAAACACGTACAACACATAGCTCACAAAGCCAGTGTGCCGAACAGTCACAGCCCTTAAGGCTAAACAACACACCTGATACACTTGTAATAGGTGACTCTATCGTCAGGCAGACTGACGTCCCGCTCACCAGGCTGAACAAGGAGAAGGTCACGGTGAGATGCCTCTCGGGCGCTAGGATCCGCCACATAACACAAGCACTCAGGTCACTCCAAGGCAAGTACAAATATGACTCAGTCATTGTCCATGCTGGTGTGAATGACCTGAGAAGTACCTCCCTGGACTACATGAAAAGAGACATAGAGGAGCTCTCTGAGCATGTAGCCCAGGCCGGTATGACCTGACCTTGAGTAGCATCTTACCCTCACCAAGAATGATGCCACAATATGAAGACAAGATGATCAATTTCAACAACTTGCTTAAGTATTGGTGTCATTCAAAGGGGATCCAATGCCTGTCAGCCTGGGATGACATGCTCGACAAGCCACGATGCTTCGCTAGGGATAGCTTGCACCTGTCACCCCTGGGCTTTCAGATATTGGCAAAGGCTCGTGCTACCCCCATAGTGCCTATTTTAGGCAAGGCTCAAAAGACAAACCCACCTCCATAGGTATCACAAGGGATAAGAAACTAAGAGTAATGCTACTCAACGCCAGAAGTCTAAACCTCAAGATGCACGCACTCGAAACTCTCCTTAGCATGGAGAACATTGACATCTGTGCAGTAACAGAAACCTGGTTCAAGGCTCCCGAGAGCACCCCAGCACTACCAGGTTATACTTCATACCATGCTTTTTGGCCCCAAAACTTGGACCGAACCACAAAAGGAGGGGAGTATCAATATTCACAAAGATACCCACACCTCCAGGTTGGTGGCACAGCACGAAGCATCAGAGACTATCCATGTGCAACTAACAGTGGGTAAAACTGCCTTCCAGTTTATAGCCTGCTATAGACCACCCTCCCAAACCCAGGAACCCCACTCGGCCTTCCTGAGAACACTGGAAAATATGAAGGTCTCTCCAAACACCATTATATCGGGCGACTTCAACTACCCAAACATAGACTGGGAGCATTACTCTAGCTCCAACACCCTAGCCCAAAGGTTCCTAGAATTTATAAACTCAAATGCTATGGAACAACTTGTTACCACTCCCACAAGAGGGGAAAACATACTGGACCTGATCATCACCAACATGGGGACTCTATGCTCCAGACCAGAAGTGTATCCCTCACTGGTAAGATCAGACCATAAACTAATCTCACTGGATATTCACATCCCGACTCCACCCCCTGCCCTGAAAACCACAGTGAAAAACTTCTCTAATGCAAATTTCACACTCCTCTAAACCGAGGTGGAATCCTTCAAAGCCCCCGGGGCCTGTGGAAAATACGGCCCAGACTGCAGAATCCTTTATAAACGCATTCTATGAACACCTTCAGGAATGCATGGATCATGCAATCCCAAATAAAACCAAGTCCCAATCCTCCAAAGGCAGACGTCCTGTCTGGTGGACCCCAGCCATAAACAAACTATACAATAGAAGGAGGAAGCTACTACATGATAGAGCAAAATCCCAAAAAGGGAAGGCATCTCTGATCAGTATCAGCAAAAAACTACGGGCACTCATAAATCGTCAAAGGCCAGCTTCGAGAGAAAAATTGCACAGGACACTAAGGATAATCACAAGGCTTTCTTTAGTTATGTTAGGAACCTGGGTGGGAATTCCCAGATATGCTCAGAATTAGTCCAAAATGACAAAAAATACACCAAACCCACAGACATTGCCAACATCCTAGCTGACAGGTTCAGTGCAAACTTCTCCCCCCCCTCCCCACCAAAAGGGCAAATATCTATCCCAGCAGAGTGCTGCCCCCCTGACATCTCAGATGCTCAGGTAAGAGCTGCCCTCTCCAAAGCAAAAACACAGCATCAATGGGACCAGACGGTGTCCCGGGCTGCACCCTACATGAACTCCAAGAAGAGCTAAACCCAAACATAAAACTACTGTTCAATCTCAGCCTTACTACAGGATATGTACCCAAAGAGTGGCGTACAGCAACAGTGGTCCCTCTCCACAAAGGTGGTGCCTCAACGGATCCTGGAAACTATCGCCCCATAAGCCTGACTAGCTTGGTCTGCAAAGCTATGGAAAGGATCATCATGGACCTCATAAATAAAGATACTGGGGACCTACAGAAACTGGATCCTACCCAGTTTGGCTTTGTTAAGGGCAGAGCCTGCCTCTTAAACCTGGTTGATTTCTTTGAAACAGTCACTAAGGCCATTGACAAGGGGAAGGTGGTCCACACAACCTACCTGGCCCTCGCAAAAGCCTTCGATACAATACCCCACTCGGGCATTATAGATAAGCTCACCAGCTTAAATATAAACCCCAATGTCACTAGATGGGTTGCAAACTGGCTCAAGGACAGAACCCACATGGTTAGAATTGCTGGAGCCATGTCAGACTCCAAACCAGTTACAAGTGGCGTCCCACAAGGCTCAGTCCTGGGACCTCTCTTGTTCGGTATATATTTCTCGGAGGTACAGGCCAACACGGAAGGACTGTGGCTGACCAAGTTTGCAGATGACTGCAAACTGGGCGCCATAATTGACACTCCAGCAGACACAAGCATCCTCCAAAAGGGCCTCATAGAAACAGACAACTGGTGCCAGAGCCATGGCCTCAAGCTAAACGCCAAAAAGTGTATAGTCATCCCCTTTGGCAAAAACAAAGTGCCCACAAATTACCACATAGGTGGTAATCCATTAAGTACAGAAGAAGTAATTAGGGACCTGGGGACCCAAGTTGATAGCAATCTCTCATTTGACAACCACGTGGCCAAAGAGGTTAGAAAAACATTTTATATAGCCCACCTAATCATGAAGGGATTCACATCTAGATCAGGGGAGGTCATCGTGCCTCTTTACTCATCCCTCATCAGGCCCATAATTGAGTACAATGCCCTTTTGGGATGTACCTTACCAGACACCTGCAGCAACTGGAAAGACCCCAAAAGTACCTCACCAAGAGGATCAAAGGGCTCAAACAGATGCCATATGCTGCCCGGTTAAAGAAACTTCAGCTCTACTCAGTGGCATACCGCCTGCTCAGAGGCGATCTGTGCCTGACGTATAAAGCCATGTCCAACCCGGAATTAATGGACATGCTGCACCTCAGAAAATCCAAATCCCATCAAGCTACGTGCTCGAGAGACTTGAACCTCAGCACTGAAATAAATAGGACGCGCTGGAGGGACAGATTCATAACCCAGAGGCTCCCTTCACTCTGGAATAAAATCCCAGTCCAGGTTAGGCAGAGTCCCTCATTGAATCTCTTCAAGAGGAATCTTGATGAGTGGATGGGAGATCGTAGGTTTACCCCGGGTATCACTTCTGTGTCACTGTTAGACAGAGGCACAGTATACTAACCTCGAAAAAGCACATAGCAAAATTATTTTAAAATGGGTGGCGAAAACCAAACACACTCTGGCTAGGCTTATAAATGCCCTAGGGCAGATAGCCTAGTATGAACCTATGAACCTATTAGTTCTCAAAATATATGGCCAAGAAGGAAAGCCAACTACAGAGAGTCTTCAGGATGAAAGCCTTTCAAACAGAACAGGATGTATGGTCGTGGGAAGCAGTGAGAATAAATAAACAATGACAATCTTTATGGGGACTGCGTCTCCAACACTGGCATTTACCCTTTCTGGATGACATGAACCCCACAAGCAATAAAACAAACAGAAAAAGATAACAGGAAAACCCCCAAATGGAATACTTATCTGAAAAACAGCTTGCTGAACCAAAAAACGGCAGCAAAGAAGTTCTGAGGATGGTATGTTGGGATGTCACCTTTATGCCCCAGGCTATACACGGGGTGTATATGTTTGATGTACAGTGTAGCCTTACCAACTTAAAGGTTTTGGTATACTGGTTGGACGTTGGGCTGCCCTGGACAGGGGTTCTCTATTGTAAGGAATACTGCAATAGTAAAATAGAAGGACATCTGCAGAACTCACAACTGAAACATTTTTTAAGCTTCAGAGTCTACAGGAAACCAACATTCTGTGCCTCCTCTTTCATTAAGAGTAGGCAGACTATTGTTAAGTAACATACATTTAAAATAGCTAACATATTAAAGAAACTCATGCATAAGGTCAATGTTGTGTTCAAAAACTTTATAAAAAATAGTACTTATTGGGATATAGTAAGTTAATGCTTTTTTCTACTGAGAATGACAGCATATCTCCCCAAGGAAAAGTTGCAATAAAAGCTTAACATATACTGCATGTGGGCCAATGACAATGTGTAAATTATGCAAAGGCATTATGTGAACTGATATCCTGAGGAATTAAATCAATGGGTATAACAGGCTTGACATACTTTCTACACACGTGCATATGAAATAACTGGATGCTCTACGAGCATATTGTGAAACACAGATGGAGGAATTACAAAAAATACTGTATACAACAACAAGACAGAAATGCACAAAAAAGGTATGCATGAGGTACAGAATGTGTATATTAGTAAACAAGTATCTATCTATCTACAATTTTGTGCATGCGCATGATGAAGGAGTTGCACTTAATCAATTGACCTTAGAAACATGTTACCATAGAGGCTAAAGGTACAATATGTTGTCTTTCCTTTGGATACAGTGCACTGTGCTCAGCTCTTATGTCAGTCTGATTACCATTCGAACAATGAAACAACATGTGCAAACTGTTTTAACAGTGCAAAGGAGCATAAAAAATCATACATCAAAACTGGCAAGCATAAGTAAATGTGTTATATAAGACAACTATCAAACCACAAATCAATACAAAACAAAAGAAGGCCTACAAAATATGGGAAGATTATGTCTATGCAAATGAGTGAAAAAAGGTCCTAATTCATTAATGTTTAGCTGTGACGGAGCTGAAATGAGCAAGAAAGAAAAAATAAACGTTGTGTATGCATAGCAGAACACACCTGTCCACAACAACAAAGAAAACCCTTGGCCTTTCCCTAGTTATTTTGGTTTGACATGATTTATCACCTACCATTCCTTAAACTTGATAAAGTAAATTAATCTTTGATTGCAGGAGCCACTGGAGGTTCTCATTAGTCATGTAATTTGGTAAGCTGCCACCGTTTGTTTCATTTACCACTCATGCTGACACAAAAGCCTGGCAGTACTCACCAGTGACTGAATACTCAGCTCCAGTAAAGCTAACTGGGAGATTTGTGAGCTCTCACTGCAGATCATGATGGCTAAACAACAACAGTGAAGGTGGAACAGATTTCGAAATACACCATAGCCCACTCTACTAATCTGACATCAGTGAGTGGTGAGATGTGTTAAAATATTTAATTCACATACCACAGTGTAAAATTTTCTGTATCTGCAGATCATCTAATTAAAGAAAAATGCACACATCTTTAGGAAAAAACTCAAGCAAACTTTGTTACAACTTTACAAAATGTATGCTTACGTAAAATAGAGCAACACCCTATGTACATCTTTAACAAGTTTTATGCATCTCCTTCTATTATTATTGGCATGAGTAATCATTTGTAATTTTTTACAAAAAAAACTACTTCTGTGTCTATGCCATTTTCACAAATCTTCCCCTCCGGCTGCAATTCTCATGCATGTTAGCATGCAAAGAAACCCAAATTCTAGTTATGTCCTATTCACAAACAACTTATTATCTGAATTAGCATACTGGCTTTCTTAAATGTTACACATCACTACAAAACATCCTTATCAACTAGTGCATACAGAATTTTACTATAAAAGTTGAAATGAATGCTTATAGTACTGAAACCATCTCCTAAATAAGGAAACTCACAATTTTAGATATAACAGGTCAAATGACTAGTAACCACAATATTTTGCTGCCTTGGAGAGAGAAATGGTTTCCCGGCTGGCTTTGTCTGCCACTCCAGTGATATGAGACGAATGTTTCACGAATACTGAAATAAAAAAAACAGCTCGGGAAGGGGCATGTACTGTGACTGCTTTTGAAAGACCAGAGATGCACTTTACTGCTGGAGACTGTCCTTGAGGCAGCACTAAAAGTGTTAAAAATTTCAAAGCTGAAAAATGCTTCTTGTTCCTAAATTTTTTTTTTCAGCTAGTAGTATATTGGGGCAGCTACAAAGAATTATGATTGGACCTCTCTCTATAATTACAGGCGATACCATAAAACTCCTAAATAGTCTACTGTTTACTTACAATTACACTTGTCAACTTTTTTTTTTAATTAACTACAACTGATCTTAACAGTTCGCAACAGGGCTATCTAGCCACCTGGAGGTGTAAACCTTGGCTCAAGATGATTGTCACTGTTGAAGTGACACCCCGACTCCATGTGCAAAATGGGAAAAAAGGGGTTGAGGATGGATGGATCTTAATAGTACTGTTTAGGATGTCACCTGAAACAGCCATGAATGAACAACCAAAGTTTTCCAGCTACTTATAGTAGCAGTCTCTTTCCAACTCTGCTGAGAACCTCTCCTTTAAGTTAGCCAGGAACTTTGTGGTAATCCTGTAGAGCAACATTTGCCAAAACTGGAAAAAAGCCCAACTTGTTAAGTTTCTTGCAGGTGGGAGTCCTGATGTTAACAGTGCTTAGGGATTCTTAACAAAACCATGTCAAGGACACCTTAATCACTGTTACTAGCAGACCCTGCACTAAACAGTAACAGCTGACAGTGTCATCCAGAGAAGCATGACAAAACAGTATCTAACAGGTTTTAAAAGCTACTTGAGCTTCTGTCACAGGAGCATTTCATTTCTGTATAGTCTACCTCTTAACTGATCCCTGATTATGTTGAATAGTCCAGATTTTGCCTCATATTTCTACCCTGCCCCTCATAATATTTTTGATTTTCCTGCTAAATCACTGAGGATTACAGTCAGTCAATGTTTGTTTGTGTCTTTCGGCTTTTTCCCGGTTAGTGGTCGCCACAGCGGAACTCCGGTCCGCTAATGATTGGGAGTAGAGTTTTACGTGCTGGCTTGCCGGGCCTAACGCACAACCTTCAACGAAGGAATGCCCGTTCACGCATGTTGCCACACAGAAGACGCTCTAACTGAGAATCGAACGGGCAACGTCTAACTGTGAGGCGACAACGCTACTGCAGCACCACAGTCAGTCAATAATGCCAGATATTAGAGTTTCATACTTATTATCATTATTCAAAAAAATGCACATGGATGCAAAACGTCTTATTCTAGTAACTTTAAATGAATTACAGCTTTGCTTAAAAATTGTCCCTGAATTTGATCCTTTGCCTCCTGTTGTTTTTGGATCTGTCCAGAATTCTTAAGCAAAGAAGTTGAGAGGTATACTGCTGTCTGTTGGACAGCACCTGATAAGTGTTTTATTGGCTTTCAAAGCCAGTAAAACATTTCATGACCTACACTTGGTCTTTTTTTGTAACTTGCAGTACATGAAATAGATAAAGTTCCATGCACTAGAAAGAATTATGATCAGGTCTCTAATCGTAGCAGTCTACTATGTGTTAGTGACATGGAAGCCAAGATTCATATCCCAGGCTTTGCTCTCAAGATGAAGTTTTTGGCATAACTGTAATAAACTGTTAATGATCACAGACCCTATCATTATCCTCTATGAAATATATATTGGATAAATACTCGTTTTGTAGCAAATTCAACTTTTTTGTTATGATCCATTACATTTATCTGTAAATTCAACCTCTATTCCTTGTTGCAATTACTTTTGTTGTCTCAGCCTTCCAGGCCCATTTCACGGTTTAAAAGAGTGTAGCAACCAATTCACTTACCAAGTTAAAAATGCAATGCATACACATGAAAACCTACTTTTGCCTCAGCATATTTTATAAATGTCACCTGTTTTAGTTTGTACACATCTGAGAGTATTTAGTGAACACAAACATAATAGAGGCAGAGGCCTTGTGGCAAGTGCCAAAACAATCAGGCCTTTTTATGTTCCATATGCAGCTGATGGGGGAGTTGTGACCACGCTAAAAGGCAGGAGTGTACCACACATATCAGGATGCATACAACTCTACAGCAGCGAATGAGCAATGCAACATATTCATGAATGTAATACAACACCAAATCAATGTCTTCAAGATATACTAAAGTTGAGCTATAAATTACTGCACTGTAAAAATGCCACTGCAATTACTGTAAACCTTTTTCACCTACACTGTAAATAATCTTACTCTGTAGTGCTATTTTAATGTGTATCAGCATGTCTACTGCACTATTATTTATTTCTGTTAAATTATTTTGCGCTTGCTATAAAAGTTCCCTGTTACTTAAATTCAGTACTTCATCTCCTTGTTAATACTTATTTCTGAGGTCAGTGTTGAAAACATGCTAAGTCTAGTCAGGCTAAAGTAGTCAGCACACAGAAAAACAATGAAATATAATCTTCCATAATGTATGTTTTAGTAGAATGTTTCAGCAAGACTATGCCACTGATAACCACTTCTATGAAGAACTGAACATTATTATATAATTAGCCTGTAAAGATTATACCCATCCATCCACAACCCCCTTTTCCCATTTTTTTTAACATGGATCAGGGTGCCACTTCAACAATGACAATCAACTAGAGTCAAGGTTTACACCACCAGGTGGCTATCCCTGCTGCGGTAGTTCTTCCATACCAGACACTGGCATCTATGGCCAATTTAGAGTGTTCAATTCACCTAATGCATGTCTTTGGAATGTGGGACGAAACCGGAGCACCTGGAGGAAAACCACGCAAACACAGGGAGTACATGCAGACTCTACACAGAAGACACCCCAGCCAATGATCAACGCGGGGAACCTCTTCCTATGAGGTGGCAATACTATCCGCTGAGCCACTGTGCTGCCCCCATGTTTGCAGTTAATGTAAAACAATAACAGTTCACATCGGCCAGATATGTTAATACCAGCAATATCAAACAGCATTGTTAACATTATTATAATTATTATTATAGTTGTTAATGAGTGGTTTCCTGTGGTCCAGGGTCTAATTCCTTCAGCCTCTACTGCATCTGGAGCATTTCTCCCCAGGCCTCTGCTGTAAATGGGCTGTATCCCAGCTGGACTTTCCCAGTAAACAAATGTTAAATAAATAAATAAATAATATTGACTATATGTGAATCTGAGCAAGTCGCTTAACTAGACACCGGTCCTGGGCTGAGTCTGAAAAAGGTTCGTGGAGATCAGTGCTCTACCCCAGTTAACAAATGCAAATTAAATTTTTATTATTATTATTATTATTAGTTATCATCATTGAAATGTTCTCCACATAAGTCATTTGGCAGAGGTTTTGCGCCGGATGCCCTTCCTGACGCAACCCTCCCCATTTATCCGGGCTTGAGACCGGCACAAAGAAATGCACTGGCTTGTGCAGGAGAAATGGGGTAGGGGTTATCCTAAAGGAGCAGCATGCCAGGAGTGTTTCAGAGGTGAAGAGAGTGTCCGACAGAGTGATGTTTATGAAGCTTGAAATTGATGGTGTCGTGATGAAAGTTGTTAGTGCATATGCTCCACAAGTTGGGTGTGCAATGAATGAGAAAGAAAAATTTTGGAGTGAGTTGGACGAAGTGGTGGTGAGTGTACCCAAGGGTGAGAGACTAGTGACTGGAGCGGACTTCAATGGGCATGTTGGTGAAGTGAACAGAGGGGATGAGGAAGCGATGGGTAGGTATGGTGTTAAGGAGAGGAATGCAGAAGGTCAGATGACTGTGGCTTTTGCGAAAAGGATGGATATGGCTGTGGTGCATACGTATTTTAAGAAGAGGGAGGAGCATAGAGTGACGTACAAGAGTGGAGGAAGATGCACACAAATGGATTATATCCTATGTAGGAGGGCCAGTCTGAAGGAAATTGGAGACTGTAAAGTGGTGATAGGGGAAAGTGTAGTTAAGCAGCATAGAATGGTGGTCTGTAGGATGACGTTGGTGATCAAGAAGAGGAGGAGGAGTGTGAAAGCAGTGCCAAGGATTAAATGGTGGAAGTTAAAAAAGGGTGATTGTGAGGTGGAGTTCAGGGAAGAGTTAAGACAGGCACTGGGAGGAAGTGAAGAGTTATAGAATAGCTGGGTAACTACAGCAGAGCTAGTAAGGGAGACTGCTAGAAAGGAGCTTGGTGTGATATCTGGACAGAGGAAGGAGCACAAGGAGACCTGGTGGTGGAATGAGGAAGTACAGGAGAGTATACAGAGGAAGAGGCTGGCGAAGAAGAAGTGGGATTGTCAAAGAGATGAAGAAAGTAGACATGAGTATAAGGAGATGAGGCGCATGGCAAAGAGAGAGGTGGTGAAGGCTAAAGATAAGGCATATGGAGAGTTGTACGAGAGATTGGACACTAAAGAGGGAGAAAAGGACCTGTACTGATTGGCTAGACAGAGGGACAGAGCTGGGAAAGATGTGCAGCAGGTAAGGGTGATAAAGGATAGTGAGGGAAACGTACTTACAAGTGAGGAGAGTGTGTTGAGTAGATGGAAAGAGCACTTTGAAGGACTGATGAATGAAGAGAATGAGAGAGAGAGAAGGTTGGATGATGTGGGGATAGTGAATCAGGAAGTGAAACAGATTAGCAAGGAGGAAGTAAGGATGGCTATGAAGAGGACGAAGAATGGAAAGGTGGTGGCCCAGATGACATACCAGAGGAAGCATAGAGCTTCTTAGGAGAAATTGCAGTGGAATTTTTAACCAGATTGTTTAATGAAATTTTGGAAAGTCAGAGGATGCCTAAGGAGTGGAGAAAAACTGTTTTGGTGCCTATCTTTAAGAATAAGGGTGATGTGCAGAGCTGCAGTAACTACACAGGGATAAAACTGATCAGTCACAGTTTGAAGTTATGGGAAAGAGTAGTGGAAGCTAGGTTAAGAAGGGAGGTGATGATTAGTGATCAGCAGTATGGTCTCATGCCAGGAAAGAGCACTGCAGATGCAATGTTTGCTCTGAGAGTGTTGATGGAGAAATACAGAGAAGGTCAGAGGGAGTTGCACTGTGTCTTTGTAGACTTAGAAAAAGCATATAACAGGGTGCCTAGAGAGGAATTATGGTATTGTATGAGGAAGTTGGGAGTGGCAGAGAAGTATGTAAGAGTGGTACAGGATATGTGCGAGAGTAGTGTGACATTGGTGAGGACTGTGGTGGGAGTGACAGATACGTTTAAGGTGGAGGTGGGATTACATCAAGGATTAGCTCTGAGCCCTTTCTTATTTGCAGTGGTGACAGGTTGACAGATGAGATCAGACAGGAGGCCCCGTGGACTATGATATTTGCAGATGACATTGTGATATGTAGTGAGAGTAGGGACCAGGTTGAGGAGACCCTGGAGAGGTGGAGATATGCTTTAGAGAGGAGAGGAATGAAGGTCAGCAGGGCTAAACCAGAATATATGTGTGTAAATGAGAGGGAGGGCAGAGGAATGGTGAGGATGCAGGGAGTAGAGTTGGTAAAGGTGGATGAGTTTAAGTACTTCTGATCAACAGCTCAGAGTAATGGTGAGTGTGGAAGAGAGGTGAAGAAGAGAGTACCGGCAGGGCGGAATGGGTGGAGAAGAGTGTCAGGAGTGATTTGTGACAGACGGCTACCAGTAAGAGTGAAAGGGAAGGTCTACAAGAGAGTAGTGAGACCAGCTACGTTATATGGAATGGAGACGGTGGCATTGACAAAAAGGCAGGAGTCAGAGCTGCATGTGGCAGAGTTAAAAATGTTAAGATTTGCACTGGGTGTGACTAGGATGGACAGGATTAGGAATCAGTATATTAGAGGGTCAGCTCAGGTTGGACAGTTTGGAGACAAAGCAAGAGAGGCGAGACTACGTTGATTTGGACATGTGCTGAGGAGGGATGCTGGGTATATTGGGAAAAGGATGCCAAGGATGGAGCTGCCAGGCAAGAGGAAAAGAGGAAGGCCTAAGATAAGGTTTATGGATGTGGTGAGACAGGACATGCAGGCGGTTGGTGTGAAAGAGCATGATGCAGAGGATAGGAAGTAATGGAAACAGATGATCCGCTGTTGCGACCCCTAACAGGAACAGCTGAAAGAAGACGTTGAATAATTATCATCATTATTATTTTAACTTTTTATTACAGTTCTGAAGAAACTATCTTTCTGATCAAACAGAACTCCTGAAGAAATAGTGTCAGGACTAGGCTGCCCAAACCAAGGCTTCTCCAAAGTTATCTCTTAAAGGGGTTGTAGAACTAGGCATTAACTCATAATTTAGATGCATAACATATTTATTTTAATCAAAAAATAGTTAGATACATAACTTATATTTACTTTTAATCAAGAAAATTTATCAGAGGCAGATATCACATATACACTGTATGATAAAAATGTCATTTAACTTGATAATGTAAGGTACACATTCCTGCTAAATATGCCAAAAAGGGAGAAGGAAGCTAATGAACTGCTCAAGTGAAAAGGAGGAGGGTGTCTCATACCTACAGGTGGCAGTGCAGATTATTCTGACAAACTGCTAATCAAAGCTGAAACATTGTGTCTCTTGTCACCTGTGTGTATACAGCAGCAACCCCTAGTAGTCAAATGTCATGACACAGGCATTGGAGCAATATAGGAGAGAAAATCTTAAAGGGGTCTGAGTCTGGACCACTAATGCTGCTGGGTCAAATCTGACAAGCAGCACAAGGACCCACAGGTCAGGACTGGATGGACTGAATGAATGAGATCCTTTATGTGAGAAATGAGACCAGGAAAATTACAGATGACCTATTTCCACTGACGGTGATATCTTGCTCTGCATTTCACCCAGAGTTGGAGATCCAGGTTTTAGACACAGCTATGGAATAATGTACATCTGTAGATAAGATAACAGAGTCTTAAAGTGTGAAAGAGAGGACATTTACAACAGAGTAGGTGTAATCGTTCTGGAATCACCCAGCCATCGTATTTTAATGTATTCTCTATGGTTCCCCTTCAAAACATCTAAAATCCATAACATCGAGACCATAACATCTAAAACCCATGACTGAATTTCATAACATCTAAAATGTATAATATTTAATAGTGTATCATCAAACATGTAAATGTTATAGTTTAATCTGTTAATCTTGTGGTATCACTATGAGATGTTGCAGTTATTATTTATACAGCATAGGAATTTATACTATTTACATACTGTTTATTTTGCCACTCTGTATGTGTTTTTTAGGCCATACAGGTAAGTGATGTAGACATTATGTGTACATTCTTTATGGTGATTGTGATACAGTGGGGTTAGGAAATTAACTTTTTCCCACTTTAGTGCGATCTTGGAGTTGGTATATTTAATTTATGGGGGGTGCAGGAGGCTTGGCCCCCTGAAGAAACATAGTAAAAGGAGTGTTTGTTAGTTTGGTGATGTTACACGTGGAGGGGATGTTATTTTCATGTGATTTGTAGTGTACAATGTTATGATGCACATTTTAGATGTTATGGGTTTTAGATGTTATGGTTTGATGTTAAGATTTTAGATGTTATGGGTTTTTGATGTTTTGAAAGGGAACCATTCTCTATATATGTATACCTATATATTTATTTACTGAAATTTGACTACTGGGAAAGTTGGACTGGGTAGGAGCCCATTTTCAGCGGAGGCCCATGGAAAAAAACTCCAAAGTATTACAAACATTTGAAGAACAGTAATTTTACAGTCTTTAAATAATAATAATAAAACTACAGTTTAAATAATTATACCAAATTAAACATAATATGAAAACATTGGTTAAGAAGAGATACAAGTTTACCCTCGCTTGGCTAGGTAGTCTTTCAGAATGGTTTTGAAGGATAGTAGGGAGGCTACTGACCTGAAAGATACAGGTAAGAAGATTGTGTCTATACACACACACACACACACACACACACACACACACACAAAAACATATATTTATTTATTTTACATATATATATATATATACATACACATACATATATATATATACATATATATATACACATATATATTATATATAAGTATATGTGCATTATATATATATATATATATATATATACATATATATATATATATATACATATATATATATATATATATATATATATATACACACATATATATATATATATATATATATATATATATATATATATATATATATATATATATATATATATATACATGATATAGATAGATATAGATATAGACATTACACACACACAAACACCCACTAATTCCCCCATTTTCTATTAATTTTAAATATCCATCACATAATATCAGACTCATGACAGGCAGATTAGGAATAAAACCACCACTCCAAACTTAGCTTCATAAATGTACAAGTTTCCACATATGGAACTACAATACATGATCAATTTATTGTTGAGTCAATAAGTGTGAATTCGGAGGCCACAATGTCTGCTGTGTGGTTTGTTGACCACGTGTTGATCATTTAACATAGCAAAGTGCAACTCTGCATGGTAGTGGGGGTTAGGAAAATATCTCTTTTTTTCCCCACTATTGTACATCTTAAGACTTAGTGTGTATGACAATACATGTGCACAGTCACACACGTGTGCATCACGCAGACACAAGCTTACACAGACACATTCATATGCAAATACCAACATCAACCCCCATTTTACCCACTTGCTACATTGCACATGATGTGTCACTTCAACTGTCACCACTTACAAGGGATTAGGGTGTTGGTAAACTGCCTCCACCTCTCTTTATTCAGTGCCATTGTCCTACTTTCTTTGAAAGTGATACCTGACTGCCACACATCATCTCTCACGCAATCTATGCATGTTTTTTGCTGGACATCCTCACTTCCCTTTGTCTTCTTCCTGTCTCTTCTAAATCATATTAGATTGTATTTGCTTGCTTTTGGAGCTTTTCTCCTTCCCCTCCCACTGAAAAAAATGTACGTTCTGGCCCAGTAAATAAATAAATAAATAAATAATATTCCATGACCTGTCTTCTGCTTTCCTACACATGTGCCCGCACCACAGTAATTTGACCTACATATGAATTCAAAAGGTCCTAAAACAATATCGACTTAACCCAACTTGTACCTGTAACTCCTAGCCTATCTCTAACAACTCTTACATCTGTTTATCTCCACTTCACTGCTGCTATTCATGTCATTGCCATCTACTGTCTTATGCTATCTCACTATTGAGCATTCAGTAAAAATCTCTCTTTTGTAAACACCTGTCAGCAGATCTGTCATTATTATTGTATAACCAGTACACAGATAACCCACTAATTCAAGAAACTGCTTTGTTACATAACTAGTCCCGAAATAACTTAGATTCTGATTCTCCTCACTGCATTCATATCCTAAAATGTACAAATGCTCACACTGTAAAATATACATAGGCTTACTACCCTTCTAGCATGCATCTATTGTAAAACTTACTGTATATACTGTGAAACTTACGGTATTTACTTTCTTGGATGTATTCTCTCGTTGTTTGTTAATAATTATTCGTTCTACCGTGGAGCTTTTCTCCCTGGGCCTCTGCTGAAATAGGGCTTTTGCTCAGTCTGACACTCCTGGCAAACAAATGTCAAATAAATAAAATGCCCCTCTTTGCAGTTGGTCCTACTTTGGTTTCTGCTCTGATGTCATCATTTCTTTGTCTGCTCTACATGTGCAGTCTACTATCCATCTCAGGCACTTCATCTCCATTACTTCTTGCTTCCTCAACTGCAATGCTTAACTCTGTCCAGGTTTCTGTACCAGTGATGAAATACATAGGATTACAGGAAATGCAAGGCTATTGGACTAGAGGCTGCCTGTTTCTTGTCTATAACCATCCTCACTCTGTACTAAACCTTTCAGGGAGGGCAAGGGCTACACATCCCAGGGAGTTTTTCAGGGTACCCATCCAATTGTCTAAGCTAGATCTGAAGGCAGATGGAATCACACTGCTTGACATACAAGGGGAGACTATTCAGACCAAGGGGAGGTGCTAGGTGATGAACCTATCTTTCCATTTAGATTTATTTACTATCTTATGTAAATTCAGATCTCTTGTTCTAGTGTCTGCTGTACTGTTTGACACAACAAGGAAAAAAGAGGTTTTGAATAATGCAATTCTAGAGGGTGTGGAAAGCAAGGTGCAAGTCTCCCCTCAAGAGTCTATATGACATAGAGTATAGGGAGAGTGACTCCAGCCTGATACATTTTTGTTAGAAAACTCTGCAGTTTTTCAAGTTTTTGATCTGTTTAACAAGACAAAGTGTGCACTATATTCTATAACGGGCCTACACAGGGCAGAGTACAGGGGAAAAATAACCCCCTTGGTTTTGGAAGAGATACTTTTATTAATTAACTGTGTACACAGGAGGACTTCCTGACTACATTCACTTTATGATGATCAAAGAAGACGGGAGCCATCAATCCTGGCACCCAGGTTTCGAATGATAGACTCACTGGAGAGTGGGGTGTAATAGATGCAGTATATGGTAGCAATCTGTTGTTTTCTGAAAGAGATGATACTGCATTTCTTAGTATTTAGTTGGAGCCCTCTCTCAAAGCACCATGTGATGTGTCAAGTGATACTTCAGCTTGAAGTGAATTTGTATCATCTGTTGATAGGACAACTACACCTAACTTGCAATCACTGGTGAACTTAGTCAACCAAAGATTCTTGTCATCAGGGTTTTGGTCAGAGAGATAAATGCCTAAAAGGAGGGAGTCCCCCACCCCACGTAATGCCACTTGTCACCTTTTCCTTAACTGACAAGGCATCACCAATCCTAACAACATGCTTTGCCTTTAAGCCAGTTTGCAATCCATCTTATCACATACGTATCTATGTTTAAGCCTATTATCTTGTTTACAATAGTTGTTGTTTCTTTCTGCTTTTCCCAGTTAAGGGTGGCCACAGCGGAACTCCGGTCCGCTAATGATTGGCAGTAGATTTTTACATGCCGAGTTGCCGGCCCTGACGCACAACCTTCAACGAAGAAACGCCCATTCATGCATGTCTCCACACAGAAGACACTCTAGCTGAGAATCGAACAGGACGTCTTACTGTGAGGCGACAACGCTAAGCCTTTGTTACATCAAAAAAGGCTGTGTGAGCAGCTTAACTACTGTCCATGGGCTATGCAACCTTTTCCAAGAAATTCATAGGTCTGAGGAAGCATTACGTGCTCTTAACAAATCTGAACTGTTGTATCGATTCTGATTAAACTCTTAATGTCCTGGTTTATGAGTTCAGTGATCATGCGTTCCATGACTTTCCAGACAAGATTAGTAAAGCTAATGGGACTGCAGTTGCTTATATCAGTGGTAAGGAAGGGGCATCATCCCAGCAGTGCATCACTGATTAGGAACATACTCAGGGACAAGGTTTAGGTTGAACAACATAAGGAAGGGATCAACAAGGGTTTGCTTGACACTTTTTATAAGGCACCCTAGAATGTTTTTTTTTAAACAAGAAACATCTTTACTAAATTATCACTTATGACATAGGTAATCATAAATTTATATAAATGAAAACAAACCATATTGACATATTTTCAGTTGCAAATATTATACATCACATATAATCTTCCACGGTCATTGTCAGCCAAACATGATTCAAATCCTGACTTCCCTTAAACCTCTTCTTCATCCAAAAGATTATACTGCATATATTATTCTCACAATTTCTATTTTTTTTCTGTGTAATTTGCTCCTACACATTTCTAAAGATCCCAATTTCAGTTCTTTTATCTCTGTTATTATATTTGTTACTTCAAGTATTGTTGATTTAGACTATGATATCCATTTTTTAGTAATTACTTATTTGGCAGCCACCAGAATTAAACTCAGCAAGGCCTCACTATGTTTACGCAATTTTAATTCTGTCTCACAGCTCAAAAAATAATTTTCTTATTTACACTAACTTACTCACCCAGTACTACTTATTGAGTAGTCTGCAGGGAATTTTTTAAAGTCTGCCAACTCATTATACTCTCAGAAAATATGCCCCCAAATACCTCTTTCTTCCCTATCACACCTCCAAAATTTACAATCTACCTGAGGAAAAATTCTTTTGAGTTTGCTTGAAGTATAAAAACACCTATGCAAACACTTTCAAGAAAATATTCTAAATCTTCTAGACGTAGCTGCATATTTGGGAGCCATACATATAACCTCCTATTGTTTATTGTGATATGCTTATCCAGTCTCTCTTCCTAATCTTTTCTAACCTCCTCTGAGTGATTCCTATAGTTATCATGCAATATTTTATATGCCCTACTAATTACCCCTTTTTAACAGCAACTTTTGTTCTAGATTCAACTAAAAACTCTACCACTGCTGGTCTTTCACGTAGGATCCCCCTGTTCCTTACTCTTAGCCTACACTCAGATATCAATCCTTGAAAAGGCAATCTCTAGCCTGCAGTCCAAATGTACTCTTGACCTCTTCTCATTCTATTACCTTTCCCTCTTAAATTATTTGCTCTTGATACTTTGGTTCCTATGCCAGTTTTCTCCAGTAAATTCAGGACTCCTCAAAATGCTGTTGAGACCCATGTATTTTTGCCCTTGGAAATCACTTTAAGGATATGGTCCTTGGAGATGGAGGGGGTCTGATAATGGTATGTCTGGTGCTTGGAATGATAGTTTCAGGGGGGAAAAAAAGTGTAGCAAACATGTTGAATACACTGACAGGGAAGAAATTTCTAGCAAACATGTTATTGAATATATTGGCAATGTTATTAGGGGTCAAATAGGAGGTGCCATTACAGAAATGTTCCGAGTTGTGAGGTGAATTATTCCTTAATTTTCTAATGTACCCAAAGAAGGATTTATAATTATCATTAGTCTCAGAAGCAAGCCTATGTTCATGGAAGGCTTTGCTGTTCTTAACAGCTGACGTCAGGTTCTTGTTGAGGTGTTTTTTATTGTCATTTTTACAAGCGGTTCAGGCCTTCCAAGGAGCTTCTTTCTTCTGCTGTAAAATGCATTTATACCTACTGACCACCTGATGGGGACAACCCTATCAATGAATTTATCTTAATGAACATAAAGTTCGATGCATAGGTGGCTTCACACCCTGGTTCTATTTTACAGGATTAGCATGGGAGATGTTTTTCAGTTTTGTCATGCAAGTGTAAAAGGTTAGCCTTTGCAAAGTCTCTAAACAAGGTGGTGTTGTTAACCATGGAAGGGAATGTACTGAGGGCAAAGGTAACCAGCTGGCACTCAAACTTAATTATTGAGGGACCAATTATGGCCAGCGAACAGGGTGGAGCAGAGTTTGTCCCAACAAGGTCCAGGATATCTCTGCCCCCCCCAGCGGGGTGGGGTCGCTATGGAAAAATTGGACCAAGGAATTCTCGCTCATCCAGTCAAAGAAATGTTGTGCATAAATGATATATATATCTTTTGCATTTATGGAAGAAAAGTAGCTTTTTTTTAATTCTCCTCCTATTTGTTTTCCACGCTGTTTAGTCTAAGTTCAGGCATTTTACAGGGACCGTAAATTAAATGTCTGAAGCCAGAAAAAGCCCTTTTTCCCCCATTGATCATTCTTATTTTCCCACTTGCAATAACTAACTTTCAATACAGTGCATGGAAAGAAGTTCATTCATGATTCAAGATTACAGGCTTTTGTGACCTGCAACTCAAAAATGTTGCATTAATTAATAGACACTGTAGCACTTCGACAAAACAGAAGACTTTTCTCAAAACTGTAACATCAAAGTACCACTCCATGAGCTCAAAAACATTAGTGGGCATATTTTTTAAAAACTAGAACACTGAAGATGAGACATGCTTTTTTTCTCTCTGCATAATCTCCACTGAAGCTTAACAGACAAAGCTATACCCTTTTCTTTAACAAAAGATCCAAAATCAAACAATTCTGCATTTGTTTTTAGAGAATATGTTAGTTATGAGGACATCCATTAACCTTCTAATGTACTTTGTAAATAATTTAATTTAGCTAATATTAATGTATAAATAGAATATTACATTGCCTGATACTCCTTTGGGGTAGTCTGACATCTGCAGTCGTTTTCCTGTGCTGGAATTCCAAGTAATAAGATATCAAAGGTATTAGGTAATTAAACAAATCACAAACAGAATGTATATAAATTAGAACATGTATGCCTCATGCACGCACTGTCGTGCAGCTGTTAACAGCAGTTCCGAATTCCAATTACCTTTCCTGATGTGACTGTTCACTTTCCAATTAAATTTAATATTTCAAACTGCTGTCCTGCAAACAAAGCTTTCAATTTTAACAACACTAATTTCTGAGCTGTCATGACTCAGTATGGGATGCTAAAAATTTGACTCTGAGTGGCACTCTGCAATAGATTTACACTTGAGAATCTCCTTCCTATATCCACTTGCATTCTTCTGAAATCTTTTGATCAGGGTGCATGCCTTTTTTGGCTGATCTTCATTTAGGGAGTACACATTTTTCAAAGGTTTCAAATTCTTTCTAGCAATTCAATGTGCAGTTTTCCTCCAAATATTTGTTGTTGGAATGTACTCATGTTTGACAATGAAAATGCTCAAACCTTTCAAATGACTATCTAGCCATCAGATCACAAATTAAAATCACCACATGAACACTCTCCTCTGCTTGGGACTATATCCAAAAGTAGACAGCTCTCATCACTGACAGTGTTTAAACTTATCTACAACAGCAGAAAATGCAGATGTCTGAGGTCTAACAATTAACCACTCAGGACTTCGTAAGTTGTTCTGCAAAGATGTGAGGCAGACAAGCACAAAATAAGGACCCAGAGATCAGTTAAAGACCTCCAGACCTTGATCCTCTTCTAAAGCTGTATTTTTCCTTGGCTCCTTTTTTCTTTAGTATATAACACCTATACAACACCTGAACATATGTGAATGTCAAAGGAGCTCAGCATAGAGATGTCTCCTTGGTACATACTACTGGAAGGAAGATATGGAAGTTAACGGTCATCATTTCTCTGTCATTCTCAGCATTTTTGGAGGTAATTCTAATTTAAGAAGAGACATCTTAGCTTCCCAACACTAGACCCTAAAATAAAATATGTTTTGCAAAACACTTTCCTTTTTTCTCTTAACTCCCCAGTAAAGGACCACTTGTAATGGCATGTGAGGCCATCAGCGGTTCCAGTAAATACACTGGACTTTGAAAACATGTTCAACACATCTGGAAGCTTAGTATAGAGGATTAATGTTATATGTGTATTTAGCAACCTTCATGCTGTAGTCCTGGTTTTGATCTATCTGTTCTCCAGGTACATACAGCGTGACTCTGAGTAAGTCACTTGAACAGTTTTTCTCAGTCAGCACTGGAAAAAACACTTCTGTTTAGTACATCTACATGATGAACAAATTAAAAGGGTTGGGAGGGTGGCCTAATGGTTAAGGTGTTTGCCTTACAAACACAAGGTGCAGGGTTTGAGTCTCACAAGGGATAAATGGCTAGGTTTAAAATGGCTCGCAAGGGCAGATAGTTTAGTACTAACCTATGAACCTATAAAAATAAATAAAAATCTGCTTTTTGCCAGGACTAAATTTAAGTTTATAAATGTTCAGAACTTGTTTCACATTACGTGTTAACTGCACAGCAGTAGTAATCATAAGCTCCAAAATGGTTCATGGTAATATTGCATTTTGTTAAGTTGTTACTCTACTACTCATGTGAGCTTAAGTATAACCTATTAGGCAGGTATACTCATTTTATACTGATAAGCTAATTAACCCAGGGTGGTTAAGGGACTTGTTCAGTCATAAACATACAAGTGGGTCTTCTGAAAAGTCTGATCTGCTTCTCTAAAGATGTAACTGCAGCTTGTGCCTTAAGGACTACCCTATACCGGCAACTCATATATCACACACACACACTGTTTTTCTTGATGATGTGAAAAATACTAAAACTTCATCCTAACAGATTAGGTAGTACTAAGAAAATCATTCATATATGGCATGGTGAAAAATAATGATCTTTTAATCAAATATCTCTGGGGTTCTGGACAATATAAAGAAAATTCCAAGACTGTATTACTAAATCAATATCATTAAACTTATCTAAAAAAGCAACAGTTTAAGCTTCACTCCTAGCTTGTTGAGTGAGGACAGGCGGTCAGTGCAGAACATGCCAAGACGCAAGATGGCATCTATAGCATTTGTGTGTTTAAATCTTAATTGCTTTCCATCTGCATACAGCACCTCATCCCTGAATGAAGCTGAAAACAGCTGATGGCCACATTCTTGGTTAGTAACAAGGAAAATGGTGCAGACTTCTAATGTCCTTCATGAAAACCTAAATTCATTCACCACTCTGCTGCAGTTTTGCCATCAGTAGTTGTTGTTCCCTTTTAGCTGCATCTGGCAGAGAAAACTAGGCCTTTACATCTGCCTTCAAGTGTTAGGTGCTGAGTGCATTCTTACTGTACCTGTAATAAGTGGAAGTACAGTACTGAGCAATGATTTATGATCTCCATTTCTGAAAGCTATAGTGTGAAGATTCCCAGGGCATATGATCACTGCATTAGCTAGCTGACTGTTCAGCATTTAGAAGATTATGGTAATTTATCCTGCATATGCTGTCACCTGCTCTGTCAGAGTTTTTCTTTAATGATGGTATAAACGTTCGGTTTGTTTGTATTGCTTTCTTTTCATTTGGCTAATGCCCTCTCATTAGACTGAACATGGTAAATGAGTGTAATTAAGTGTTTCTTATAGCTCAGATGCAATGATTAAGTTGCAAAGCTGCCACTGATTATGTTTTGTCATTTATCTCTATCAATCTGAGAATATCTGGAAACTGCAATACCAGTTATTTTTTACTAATATTCATTACTAGAGTTTCAGAGTTTCTTAATGAGACCCAAATGGTACATAAGAACCTGCTATGAAAACCCACAAGTAAAATAAATTTAAGTTTAGCAGCTTACATCGAGCATCTGTCTGTGAAACAAATGTGTCAACAGTTCCAATGAAAAGGGCACTGGAAATACCAAAGGTTTAATTCACTGACATACAAGTAAAATAAAAAAAAAACATACAAAATACAGAGTTGTACTCTGCACCAGAGAAAACACTACCTCTCACAAATGTTTACTCAAAGTCAGTAATAGCCAACCTTTCAGTGTCAGTGGGCCACACAGGTCCCCTCATGCCATGGGGGCCCTCCACCAGTGGGCTGCAAAATATGATAAAATACTCTGTCTGTATCTCCATCCCAAGAATACAATGCTATAACAATGACTGGAGACTACAAAAGAATTTGGAATGGCTTTTGTCTTGTTTATATTCATAGAAAACCAGTATTAACTGCTCCCAAACACAACTGAAAACGTGGAACCTCAAGCTTGCACTGATCAGAGCACTCCACAGATCCATTTCTCACTGCGATTAAACTGCTTAGCACTTTGGTTAAGTCTAGAAAGGGGTTGAACGATCAAGGAGGAAGGGCAAAACATTACATTATTACATTCAGAAAAGTTAATACACAGGATGGGATTCTTTATCCTCACGCACACACACACACACACACACACACACACACACACACACACACACACACACACACACAAGCAGAGATCAAAGCACATCTTCAGTTCTTGTATTTTGAATACTGGGATAATATATTATCAACTGCTATAAGAGCATTATGTAGCATACAGATGATCAGTTCAAAAAACAACAAAAAGGGCTATTTAAGACATATACATCCTTGATAGCAACAGTGCTTTAGCAAAGACCTACAGCCTGTATGCATACACTGTTTAAGGAGGTTCTGATTATGCACTAAAGGGCAGTCTTGCAGCCCATAATAGGCTACCACCTTCAGATTTGTAAATTATGCATTAAACGTTAAAGACCTGGAACCCGTAAGAGACCACCATCAGCAGCTTTACAAAATGCTTATTCTACAAGGTACAGACAAGTCTTTAAATTTGCTGCCATAAACAGAGCATTAGTGCAGTCAGAATTACAGCAGGTTATGTTTGAAAAAGAAAGCATCCAGGAATTTCTTTTTAAGTTTCTCCATAACCTCAGTCATGCTATTTTGCTTAGACACAAGACATATCCTGTGGCCCTAACCAATTCAGTAGTACAGTTACAACTGCAGCAGGGCATATGGTTTCCCACTGTAGTTGCTACAGAAATGGGCTTCAGACTGTTAATCAGTCAAAGGATGATGCTGGGATGAAAGATGGCTGTTTCAGACACTGTCTGTAGATTCCATAGTGGGGACACCATATGCCTGTGGCAGTTCTGACTATGCTAATACACTGGTTAGGACCACAGGATCTGGCTAGTGCATAAGCATGGTATGATAATGGTATGGCTAAGATGATTTTTCCTTAAGGAGAAAGTTAAAAAGAAATTCTTGAATGCCTTCTTTTTACAATAGATGTTCTTTAGCCAGCTAGTAGTCCTTAACTCAGTAGAAGGCATTAGTGATTCTTCATCTATTTTCATTCTCTTCTATTATAGATGTGGCCAACCCCAAAAGAGGAACAGGCTTCCTTGGTACTTTATGAAAGCTATCAAGTACCAAATAGCTCAGCCCTCCAAATCACCTAAGTGGATGAAGATTTGGTAGAAGTTTACACTGAAGTCTGAACCAGATCATGGTTCCCTTGCAAGTTTGTAAACTCCAATGCCAAAACAGTCAGATCCAGCACTAGGCAACCTAGGCAGCTGCCTAGGGCCCATGTTGGCTTGGCTGGGGGCTGATAAAAATAAAGTCTTCCATAAATAAAACAAAGCTGGAAGACATCCATAAACACTTGAGGGCTTTAAGGCCTCGTGAGAGACTTTCTGAACACAGAAGGGATTGTAGGAGACTGTAAAATTGCAGGAAAATTTAGAGCATCAAGGCAAATACCTTAGTTATGCCAATCCCAGCAAACAAACAGAGATCTGTTATGTAACAGAGCAGCTGAAACAGCAAGTGCAGATTTTAGGATATCAGTGAGTGAAAAAATGGAGTGTGTGTGCGCATGTGTGTGAAATGCCTCTGTTAAGGGTGTGTTTTAAACCTTTACATCAAATGCCAGGTTCCCTTTAGTTTACTTTTTTTGCTTGTTTTTCTAAATCACTGAGGATTACAGTCTGTCAGTGTCAGTCCTAGAGTTTCATATGTGTGCTCTTCAGTGTCAGTGGTGAAACGGGTAACGCACTTGCCTTTGGTGCAAAAGGTTGTGGGTTCTCTTCCCACATCAGGTAGATCAATTGCTCACACTACTGTGCAGCAAGAAGGGGTGCTGCACTCCTGAGTGGGTCCTCCTTTAGATGAAATGCTAGTAACTATGAACATGTTTGTCAGGTTGCCAGCCATTCCCTAATGCACATCACCAGCCCACCAATTACTATTATTATTATTATTTTTTTATGTAACATTGGCAATTTACTCTTCAAGGGCAGCAGATACTGAATTTGTAGAGGAAGGACTGAAATGCAAAGCTGTTTGCCAACAGCAATCTGTTCATTAGGCACAGATCTCTTTTGTGTGGAATTATTCAGGTGAGTTTTACTTTTGCAGAGATTGTGCATACTGACTATTACAGATGGATTATAATGGCAGCAGTTTGTGTGACCTTTAACAATTGAAATGTTCTGAAATAGGTAGCCTTGTTGTTATTGGTTCATATGTTTTGTTTCACTGTTTACTGGAAAAATACGCAAATCTACAAATTTCAAACTCACTCCAACACACGGTTCTGTATTTAAAAAATAAAGTAATTTAATGTAATCAGGAAAGTGAATCAAAGAGCACTTGCTTCATGCAATGTCCTAAAATTGTGTGCAGGGGCTCCATGGTTTAAAAACAGACCAAAGGTACACTTAATCCAAAAAATCTGGGTTTCAGTGCAGTTTCAATGAACGTGAACTTCAAGGGTAGAGAAATTTACTGTTGCTAATGCTAAGTTTGTTTTCATTGTGAGACTGTATTGTTTTGTTTAGCAAATGGCTATCAGTGTTTGCACTATAAAATTTGAAATAATTTTAAATTGAATCCAAATATCTGTAATCATTTTAGAAGTAAAGGAGAAAACAGTATGAACACTGACAGGTTTGAACAGTGTTTTATGGTAACTGGGGAGAGTGATTCAAGTAACAGACTACTGAACTGGCTGTTGGCCAGGGATGCTGGAGAGTGGGGGATGAGGAGGAGGGGTTCTGATCCATTACCCTGCCTAGGGCCCCATTTCACCACGATCCTGCTCTAATTACCAACATAAACATTCTGCCACCATCATTAAGTGACCACTGCCCAAACATCTTTACAGTTGTCAGTCATCCTATAAAACTACCACTAACCAATCTAGCACAAATATAGACAAACTCAGAACTTTTCTCACAGCCCACAGTTAGAACCATATCTTCTCCTTACATGAGACTAATACAGCAGCTGTAAGCCTTATCAAATTTCTACTCCAGCCTGCAAGACAAAATTCTTCCCACTTATCCACAGGCTTTATAAACCCACCAGACAGTACAGTTGTGTACCTACCATAAATGTAGATGCTCAAGTGTATTCACTGTTGCAGTGATTACAATTCGGTTATCCTGCTGGCAAGCTACCCGCAGTCGGCCTGAATTCCAAAATCTAGGTCCGGTGTCGGTTGCTGTCACCTCTTCCCTGACATCAGTGCGCCAGGTGTATATAAGATGTAGCCGATGCCATTTTCTTCAGTTTTTCTTGCCCCAGATGTCAGGTGCCCCTAAAAAGGTAGGCTAAGTTATGCCAATAAGCATGCATGCACAAAAAACAACTTTTCCTTCATCTACAAGCAAATACACCACATAGGTTGTATAGAGTAGAAAAGTACAGTTAGGTCCCAGCAAAGAATAAAGGGGGATGGTGGGAGGGTAACCTGGACTGCAACAGTGAATACACTTGAACATCTATATTTATGGTAGGTACACAACTGTACTATGTTCATCGTGTTTCACTGTTGCAGTCATTACAACTGTATTGAATCCCAAAGCTAAGGTTGGGACGCTGGAGCTAAATAGGATTAGGAGAGGCTATAAGGCCCTGCAGAACTGCAGTGGCAAAGCCTGCCCTGGATTTAGAGTACAGAGGTAGGTGATAGTGCTTTGTAAAGGTATGCTCTGAACTCCAAGTTGCAGCCCCTAAGATGTCTTTGGTTGGTACTTCTCTGAGGAAGGCTGCTGCTCTGGTTGAATGTGGCCTAATGCCCTTAGGCACTGATTTGCCATGCTGTGAGTAGCAGAAACTAATGCAATGACCTATCCACTTTGAAATAGTCTGTTTTGAGATAGGCTTTCCTTGTGATGCTGCAACATATGCCACTAGAAGTTGATCAGTCTTTCTGAAGGCTTTCGTTCTGTCCAAGTAGAAGCGCAGCTGTCTGTGAATGTCCAAAGAATGCAGAATTTTCTCACCCTTATTCTGTGGGTTTGGATAAAAAGTAGGCAAATGAATTGTTTGGTTAAGGGCCACTCTGGACACTACCTTAGGCATAAATGTAGGGTTTGTCCTCAGCAAAACCCTGTCAGGATGGAAAATGATAAAAGGTTCCACAGCCATGAGTGCCTGTAACTCTGAGACTCTTCTAGCGGAGGTTATTGCTAGGAGCAGAGCTGTTTTCCAGGATAAGAATTTTATGTCAGCTGCAGAGGCTGGCTCAAACGGAGGCAGTGTGAGTTTTTCCAAGACATAGTTGAGGTCCCATGCAGGTATTGGTGCTTTCCTTGGAGGTCTTATGTTTTTGGCCCATCTGAGGTACTGCCTCAGTAACAGATGAGAAAAAATAGGTGGTTCTGTATTGTAATGAGCCGAAATGGCAGAGGCATGAATTTTAATTGATGAAAAGGAAAGGCCTTTATCCAGCATCTCAGTTAAGTATTGTAAAATCTGAGGAATATTTGGAACAATCGTGTCAATGCCTTGTGCTTGGTTCCAAGTACAGAATCTCTTCCATTTGTCTGCATAAGATTTTCTGGTGATAGGCCTCCTGGCCTCCAAAATAACATCCATTACTGCTTTTGAAAGAGGTGTGTCTTGAGAGGCTATATTATCCGCCGTGTCACCAGGTTTAAGGTTTTGAGTTGGCTGTGCAGTATCTGGCTGTCTTGTTGGGTCAACAAATGAGGAATTTGAAGTAATGTCCAGGCTGGGCAATGAGACAAGCTCTTTAGCATTGGGTACCAGTGCTGGCGGGGCCAGTCTGGGGCAATCAGTATCATTTTTGGTTTCTCTTGTCTGACCTTGAGGAGTACCTTGGGGAGGAGAGACAGAGGAGGAAAGGCATATACTGTTAGATTTTTCCAGCTGAAAGACAGAGCATCCACTTTCCATACTTGCTTGTGATAAGTCCTTGTGCAGAATCTTTGTAGTTGGTAGTTGTGAGGAGAGGCAAATAGATCTATGTCCAGGCATCCCCAGGTCTTTGTTATCATGCTGAAGACTTGTGGATCCAATTTCCACTCGTGGGGATCCATTAGATTTCTGCTTAGTTTGTCTGCCAGAGTATTTTCCTTCCTGGCAGGAATTGAGCTTGCAGATGTACTTGGTAAGTCAATGCTGTGTGCCACAAGTTCATGGCTAGCCTGCAGAGGAGGTAGGAATGTGTGCCTCCCTGCTTGTTTATGTACCACATGACTGTAGTATTGTCCGTCTTTATTAGTAGTTGTCCTGGATGAAGTTGATCCTTGAAAGCTGTTAGGGCATTCTGAACAGCTAGCATCTCTTTTTGATTGATATGTAGATGCATTTGACTTGCGGACCATGTCCCCTGAATACATCTTCCTGCCATATGGGCCCCCCAGGCGTAACCTGATGCATCTGTTGTCAATGTCTGCCTGGCTGTGGGTAAGGTGAATGGCTGTCCCGTGCTGTGGTGACAGGCTTTTGCCCACCATCAAAACTCCTGTTGCAGACAGGGAATGAGGGTAATTTTTGTTTCCAGGCTGTGGCAATGTTGAGTTCAAACACTTTTTAGATACCACTGAAGTTTCCTCATATGCAGTCTTGCATATGGAATTAGTAAAATGCAGGATGCCATGAAAACCAAGGCCTGCAGAATTTTTCTTGCAGATAACTGGGTCTTTCTTGCCAACATTTTGACGTAAGTAGTCAGTTGTCTGTGTATGTCTGGCATGAGAAAAGCCATCTGGGCAGTTGTATTTAAGCTTGCACCCAGGAATATTATCTCTTGAGAGGGTACGAGTTTTGATTTCTTCTCGTTTACTGTGTACCCTAGACTTGTCAGTAATCTTTTTACAAACGCCAGATGCTGTAGTAGAATGTCCTTGTTCTCCACTTGAATAAGGCAGTCGTCCAAGTAAGGATATATTTGCATTCCTCTTTGTCTGCAAAATGCAATTACTGGTGCCAGGCATTTTGTGAAGACCCTGGGCGCAGTATTTAAGCCAAAGAGCAGTGCAGAGAATTGGTAGTGCATTGAGCCAGCTTTGAATCTGAGGTATCTTCTGCATGTCTGTCTGATTGGGACATGCAGGTATGCCTCTTTTAGATCTAAAGTCACAAGCTAAGCCTTCTTGCCCAACATGGGCAGAAGCTGCTGTAGAGTCAACATTTTGAATTTTGGAATATCCAGATATGTGTTTAGAATAGATAGGTCCAGTATTGGTCTCCAGGCTTTGTCATTTCTGGGTACTAAGAACAGTCTTGAATAGAATCCGTGACCCTGCTCTTGTTCTGGTACTTGTTGAATGGCCCTCATGTCCATGAGGGATGAAACTTGTTTTTGTGCCTCTGCCCATTGATTGCATGGCAGGTCTGGCATACCGTTTTGCCTTGGCAGGGTATGAATGTGGAACCTGTAGCCTTGTAAAACTATATTTAGAACCCATTTGTCCTGGGTGATCATGTGCCAATTTTGTGAAAAAAGTGCTAGCTTTCCACCCAAAGGGGCTGCCAAAAGATAAGTGCTTGGTGCTGGAAGTGGAAAGTCATTGAGACTGTTTTCTGTATGGCTGTGACTTTTCCTCTCCGCTCTTGGAGGTAGAAGCACCCCATTGTTTAGGCCTGTATGAGCCTTGGGGCTGTGATCTGCCTCTAGGGTGTCTGTATCTGCCCCTTTGTGGTCTATCTGACACTGGAAAGGAACAGTCACAGTACGGCAAAAGCACAAACCAGCATAAATATAAACTATTTATTTGAAGCGCTTTTCGTGTGCTCAATAAACACACTTCTTCAGAAACCATAATAACACTAAGTATTCATATATATAGTCACATCAATTAACAATTCAAATAAAACCCGCCACTCAATTGCTTAAAGGCACATACATATAACAATTTCATATTGAGTAAATCTGAATTCAAAAATCCCTACAAATGTTAATAACATCTCTATAATAAATTATATTTAAACATAAAAATCAATATGAAATCATTTAAATGTATCATAAAAATATATATATATTAAACAAAACACAAATAATGTACTATAAATCAAAAACTGCTATAAATGACAACACTAATAACTTATAAAAAATATATGTGTATCTATAAGAAATACAAAATATAAAAAATATAAAACATTTGTATACTCCTTTTATGAAATTATATATAAATATTATAATAAAAGCAGCGTTAACGTTTCAAACTCTTGAGCTTTAATACGCTACTAATGGAACAAGTTTCATTAAGACCTGGGTGATTATAAGCATTAAGCTTAATCTGCCATTCTAATTCCAGTTCTTCCAATCGCAATGGTGTTGGACCCCCTCTTTTATCTTGATTCACCTGATCTATTACTGAAAATTTAAAGCTATGGTCACTATACTGTTGGACATTTTACCCAATATGAAATTGTTATATGTATGTGCCTTTAAGCAACTGAGTGGAGGGTTTTATTTGAATTGTTAATTGATATGACTATATATATGAATACTTAGTATTATTATGGTTTCTGAAGAAGTGTGTTTATTGAGCACACGAAAAGCGCTTCAAATAAATAGTTTATATTTACGCTGTTTTGTGCTTTTGCCGTACTGTGACAGTTTCTTTTTCATTTTTAGTTGTTTATTATTGTTTTGGTTCTTAGTTTGACACTGGAAAGGACCATTTTTTTGTAGGCCAGTTCCTGTTAAATCTGGGAGGCTGTACCTGCAAGAAATCTGTTTGCATAGATTTAGCTTTGTCCTCCATTTTCCTCAACACCTCTTCTGCTTTAGCACCAAAAAAGTATCATGCTGCAAAGGAGCATCTAATAGTTTTGCTTTAACATAATCTGGCAAATTTTGTTCTTTTAACCAAGCATGTCTCCTAATGACAGAACCTGTAACAGCGGCCCTGCAGGAGGCCTCAAGAGAATCAAAACCACATTGCAAAGTATGCTTTCCAACTTGTTCAGCTGCATGCAATAAATCCTTTATTTCTTTATTGTCTGCACATTCTGTATTTGCTGGCATTTTCTGTTTAAGCAATGATATAAGATATTGCTGATACTTAAGCATATGAAATTGGCAATTTAAAGCTCTTACAGCCAAGGTAGCAGAGGTATAAATCTTTTTGCCCCATCTGTCTAGGTCCCTAGAATCTCTATCAGAGGGAATAGGGTTTTTTGTAGTAGAAGCCTTGACCCCTTTGGGACCCTGAGAGATGGTTTCTGGGTCAGCTGCAAGGTTCTTATAGAGAAATTTATGTGAATCAGGAACCCTGTAGTATCTGGCTTAACAGGGGCTGGTGGTAAAGAGTCTGGAGAAAAACTGGACTCTGTAAATACATCATCTACAATGTCTAAAACAGGCGGGATAGCAAGGGGCCTGTGCTGGGGCAATAAAAGGAAATCTCTGAGCCTTTTCTTGGATTCTGAGTAATCTTGGCTCTCCCAGTGGAAATGCTCTCTCATAGTATGCAGTGTTTCCCCAAAAGAATAATCCTCAGGAGGAGAGGCTGAAGGGATAGATTCTTCAGCATCAGAATCCTCATAGGGAGGAATAGAGTAATCCTGTTCAGAGGAGAAATCCGAGGAAATGGAAACCTGGTCTGAAGATTCATATTCTAACTCTTGCCTAGGCCTCTTTTCAGGAGGGGGATGGGAACCCCTGATCAAAGTAATAAGGTCTTCGGCCATTTTAAGCATCTGTTTTTTAGGCAGGGAGGCCTGTCCAAGTGAATGCTGTACTTGTTTCTTTGTCTTTAGAGCTGCTTTAGTCTTTGTCTTTCTAGCTGAAGTAGGTTTCACATATAACTGTTTAGGCCTGAAAACACCCTCAGAAGCCGATGCCTGCTCAGCGGCTCCGGACCCATCTGAGGGAATAGTTTCCGAGTGTCCAATACCTTGAGTTTCCAGAGGCCCAGTCGGCTCCACATGGGAGTCGGAAGCGGCCTGTGGCTCTGAGGTAGCGGGCATCAGGGGCTGCGAAAGCACCTCACTGAGAACCGGCGACAGGCCTAGAAGAAGCCTCGTCATCGGTTTTGGATCTCGGATGCCTGTCCTTTTCTTTTTCTTTTCGTTTTTTGTAAATTCTGGTAGTCGGCTGATCCAACGGCATTATATAATTAAATCTTCTGCCAAAGTAATGAAATGCAAAATCGTACCGACGCTTAATAGTGCGTTGGTTAAATCTAGCACAAAACTGACAACTAGCAACGTTATGGTCAGGGCCTAGGCAAGGAATACAGTAAGAATGAAAATCCTTATGAGGTATTTGCTTCTCACAAGAAATACAGTTATTAACTTTTTCTGACATCGGTCTGGAGCAAGAAAAAAGTTTCCCCAATGGGGTACTTAGCTTTATTGAAGACTTCGGATCTGAAATTCGAATTTGAAAACTTCAGGAGTCGGCCGACCGGCACTTGCGAACTGCTTTTGCTTCGGGCACTGCGCAGCAAGAAAGACTGAAGAAAATGGCATCGGCTGCATCGTATATACCCCTGGCGCACTGACATCAGGGAAGAGGCAACAGCAACCGACGCCGGACCTAGACTTTGGAATTCAGGCCGACTGCGGGTAGCCTGCCAGCAGGATAACCCAATTATAATGACTGCAACAGTGAAACACGATGAACATCCAAATGGCTAGGCAAAGAAATAAAACATCTTTTAGCTCTACGGGATGAAGCATGGAAAAAATGGAAACAGACCCCTTACAACTGACAACCACACCTCCTTTATAGTCTTGCATAACCTGACATGTTCATCTGAAGGCACAAAAGAAATCTCCAAACAAAGAAATAAACTGCTCTCTCATATCCCCCCAAACACGTATTGAAAGAGGTTAACCTAATTACAGAAAGAAAAACTCCTCATGATACCCTGTCTAGAAACAACATTCAGCGTGGTACAGAAAAACTTTCTCCAGACGATTTCCTTGAAGAATGCAGTAATCTCCCATCAATAAACTCCACACTTCTCACAAATCATGCACTGCTCACCCCGCCACCATTCTTTTCCACTTCAAAAGAACACATTCCAAAGAAGTCTCTATTCTACTTGAAAATATTTCCACTGACACCCCTCCTGGATCTGACAACATACATACATACAAATATTTCAAGCACAGCCATTAATGCCCTTCTACATTGCCAATATACCAAAATACTTGTTCCCATAATAACTGTCCTCGCTGTTCTTAAAATATCTAAGCTAGTACTTGTTTTAATGTAATTTGGTAGTCTGTTCCATGCATCAGCTATTCTGTCACAGAACCAATTAGTACACTTCTCATTCCTACAGAATCTTCTACATAGGGTGTCTGATGATTCTCTAGGTACTTTTTGATAACCCCAAACATTCCCAGAGGTAGTTGTCTCTAAGTGCCTTATATACCTGAATAAGATCTCCTCTTAAATATCTGTAAGAGACACTGTACAAGTTCAGATATTTCAGTCTTTCATAATAACTTAAATTTTCACATCCACGGATGCTCTTGGTATATTTCCGCTGTATTCTTTCCAGTTTACTCATGCAGGTTTTCTTATAAGGTTCCCATATTGTTATTCCATACTCAAGTTTGGGTCTAATGTAACTAACAAACAATGACTTCATCATTTTTGATTTCCTAGACTTTATACATCTTTTTATACAACCTATAGTTCTATAACTATCATTAACCAATTGGTTGATATGATTAGAAAAACTCATGGCTGAATCTACCCATATATACAAGTCCTTAAATGACCCTACAGTTTCAATCACTGCCTGCTATGTTAAATATTCACCTTTCAGTTTATGTCTCCCAAATCTCATATGCTTAGTTTTTGATGTATTTATCAGTATATTATTCTCCTGTGCCCAAATGGTCAATTTAGTCAAGTTATTTTGCAGACATGCCTTATTTGTAACACATGTAATCAGTTTACTCAATTTCAGGGCATCTTCATATAGACTGTAGAACACCTCAGATGAAAAAGTTAGGTCTGAAAGATACAATCTAAACAAGTAAGGGCCTAGGACAGAGCCCTGTGGGACACCCTGACTGTAATGAAGTATTTCATCTCTCCAGTTGCTGTACGGTACTTGCCATGTCCTATTTGTAAGCCATGCAGCTATCCCTCTTATCAATACCTAGGTCTACTAATTTATTGATCAGTGTTTTCTGTATGACCCTGTCGAATGCTGAAGTTGAATCTATATAAATTACATCACAGTACAATTTTTCATTCATAGCTGTTATTATATTGTTATAGATCATGTTACAGGTGGTAATAGATCTATTTTTAACATATGCATCCTGATATATGGTTTCAAGTCCCAACCTATCCAGTTCTGACAATAACTTACCCAATATCACCTTCTCCATTATTTTTCCAAAACATGAAAGTAGACTTAAGGGTCTATATGACTCTGGGTTTGTCCTAATCCCCTTTCCCTTAAAGACAGGTTTAATAATCACGTGTCTCCAATCATGAGGACTTTCCTTTAAAGACAGGTTTAATAATTGCATGTCTCCAATCATGAGGAATCTCCCCATATATATATATATGACCTAGTAAATAACAGACAGAATGGTACCATAAGTTCTTGCTGAAGTGTTCTCAGGTCATTGTTTCTAATTCTGCCTCCTCCCTGTGCTTTGTTTGGATCCAGTTTGTGCAGTTCTTTTTTAATATAATCTAATATGATTCCAGTATCTGGGGCTACCTGGATGTCACTAGGACAACCTATCACCCGTTTTGTGGAGCCAAACTGTTTTGCATAAGATTTTGTAAATATATCTATAATCTGTTGTGTCTGAGAATAACTTTTAGAATCCGTACACAGTTTATCAATTTGTGTCTCTTTACTCCTTTCACATCTTATGTATCTAAAATATTTCCTATTATGCTCAATATCTTTATATACATTTTCTTGAGTTTGTCTCACTATGCTTAATTTGTTTGTCTGGCTTGTTTATTTCAGTTTTCAAAGTTGCAGTTTGACCTCCTTTCTTATACTTTTCTCTCTCACCTTAATCAGATATCTTGTTCTTATGGAAATATATCCCCCTGATGTTGTATGCCTCAATCCTGATGTTAAACATTTTTTTGATTTTTTGCACTCAGTTTCTCTTTCAGAACTTTCCACATTCTATCTACAGTTTTTCCAGTGAACACCTCACTCACCGCCTTAAATAACTCCAGCTATACTCTGTCGCATATCGTCTACTCAGATGCGATCTCTGCTTAAAATACAAGGCCATGTCAAACCCAGAGCTGTTGGACATGCTACACTTAAAGAAATCCCAATCTCTCAGAGCCACATGCTCCAGGGATCAAAACCTTGTCATCACAATGAACAAAACATGCTGGAAGGATAGGTTCCTGACCCAGAGTCTCCCCAGACTCTGGAATAGACTGCCCATACATGTCAAGCAGAGCACCTCCTTGCCCTCTTCAAAAGGAACCTTGATGATTGGATGGGATAAAGGAAATTCACCCCGGGGATCAGGTCAGTCGCCCTGTTAGACAGGGGTCCAGGGAAGTAAATAGTGTGGGAAGAAATAGCCAGGGAATTGTTATGGCTAGGCTTGTATAGGCCCTAGGGCCGACAGCCTAGTACCAACCTATGAACTCCAGTTAGTTTTACATAGTGACTGTTTTGCTTCCATATAATCTATAATTAACATTCTGTGCATTGGTTTAGATTTCAGTTTGGCAGAATTATCTAGTAACAAATTAACCTTTAGAACCCCATGATCACTGCACATCAATGGTGGTAAAACTTGACTTGAAGTAACAATAATTTCTTTAAGAGCACAAACAATGTCTAGTATGTTCTGTCCCGTTAGTTTTTTTTTTTTTTTTTTACAATCTGAAGCAATTGTTGTTCCTGAATATATGTTATGAATAATTTCCTTGCTAACACTTTTGAATCAATATTATTCCAGACTGTTTCGGGTAAATTTAAGTCCCCAGCTAATATTATTTTCCCTCCTGTGTTTCATGCAAGAAATGTACAAATTCCTCTAGGTCATCTGCACTTGATTTTGGTGGTCTATAAACTCCAACAATTGTTATATGTTCCAGGGTTGTCTTTATCGTCATGATTACACAGTCTACAGTACTGGTGTTATCACTGAACATGCAATAATCACAAGTCTCATAACTATCTTTAATCCCTATCATAACACCTCCCCTGATTTTTTGTTAGAATGTCTGTTACAGTAAAAACATACATACCCTGACAGAACTGGTTTCCAGTCATTGTTCTTCAACCATGTTTCACAAACAATAACATCAATCTTGTGGGAACGTAGCAAATTTTCCAATAAAAAACGTTATTATTAATGCTCCTAGCATTAACAATCATCAGAGATGCATCAAACGTTGCGATCTTTGAACTGTTAAATTTTTGACCTGGCAAAAATCCTATCTAGTGTTTGTCAAATATTGCAAAATATCTGCTGCAAAAAATATCTTCCCTGATCTTACAAATGCATGCTATCTTGTCTTAACAAGTGTGCCCAAAACTAGGCTTGGATGTTGTACACATTTCCATTTTTAAAACAGGACATTTTTTTCCATGTAGGTATTTACCAAAACATTTTTTCATTCACAGTAAACTGATTATCCTTTCTATAGGTGATTTGTGAAAAATATGCCCTAACACTAGTTCAAGTTATACTATCTAAGAGACCTATCAGTTCCCTACTAACAGTTAGGGAATCCTTGCGGATGACATTATTTTGTCCGACATGAAGCAAAATGGATGAATACTGCTTTACATTAAGGCATTCCAAGGCTTGTCTCACAACTTCTATTTTTCCTCCTCGCAAGCATAACACTATTCGATGTTCATTATCTTCTCTGCAAATATAAGCATCAGTTCCTCTAATAACTGAATCACCAATTTCAACAATATCTTTTCTGGACAGCTCTGAAGAATCTTCAGCTTCTGATACAGTAATATCTGCTCTATCAATTGTTACAAAGGATAGATCTTCCTCACCATTATTCTTATTAATCCCACTGTTTTCACTGCATATTAAATTCTCATCCAGCTGGTATTGTAAATCCACAGCTTGAGCCATGTAGTAAACATCAGTCTTTCACTTCTTTTTTCTTACAGTAATGTTCTTCAATCCTTCCACATTCAGTTTTGATTTCTTCCTTTTCATCTGTCCCTTGCCTCTTTTTTCTACCTTCTCTTTTGGAAAAATGTCTTTTTCAGTAGACTGAAGGTTTTCAGATAGAAAAATATTATAATTCCCTGTAACCTGTGTCTTACATAACAAAGCAGTGTCCTTTATAGTAAGTATTCTCTTTCCTTTACAGTCATTAGTCAGTTTTTTTTCTTCCTTATTTGATGAGAACTTCTTTTCTTTCTTTTTTTGTTTCCTTCTAAACAAACCGGATCCTCAGATTGCTGAATACTTGCATCCAGAATTCCAAAGTTGTGAGGAGCATCATGTTTCATAGGGGTTGAATGATCTTTGCAGAAAATAGATGCATCATTTCCGAAATTTGTTCTACTTGTTCTATGCCTAACATTATTTAGTTCATCAGTCCAGTCGTTAATATATGATACAACAGTTCTCCAAGCCATGCCAATTGCACATGTGCAATCATCATCAAGCCTGGATTGACTTCTAACACTGGTAAGCAAATCATCCAATCTTTGACACGAGGAACACAGATCACCAGTGTTATCAGCTGTTACCCTTAAATATGCAAAGCATTTATTACACTGTACAAGATATTTGTGCATTAGCAAATTTTTAATTGCACATTCATTTAAGGAATCCATGTTCAGCTTCAAATGATGGGCGGCACAGTGGTGCAGTGGTTAACGTTGTCGCCTCACAGCAAGAGGTTCTCCGGTTGATTCTCGGCTGGGGTGCCTTCTGTGTAGAGTTTGCATGTTCTCCCTGTGTTCGCGTGGATTTCCTCCGGGTACTCCGGTTTCCTCCCACATTCCAAAGACATGCATCTGGAGCATTTCTCCCCGGGCCTCCGCTGAAAACAGGCTCTGTGGAACCTAGTCGGACTTTCCCGGTCAACAAATGATAAATAAATAAATAAATAAAATATTGTAAAAGACAAGAATAATCAAAATCAGTAACCACAGAATTCAAAGAGAACATAAAACAACTTCTATGACAAAAAATCAGATTAACATACAACTAAATACTAAAGTACAGTAAAGTTGTTCTGACAATACAAGTTCTGCAAGCCAGACAAAAGTTGTAATATGGTTAGCACTGCAGAGAGCATCTATGTCTTCCTCTCACCCACATATATAATCTATGTTTTACACAAAACCCATCCTGCCACAGATTTGAAAAACTGTTTTAATTAAACCCCTCCCAAAGCAAACAAACCCAAAAGACATCTCTCACTTCCTTCTAATATCCATCCTTCCAATTCTGGACAAATTCCTTGAAAAGTTAATTTATACCCAAGTCCCTCTCTATATCCAGTAGTACCACCTGCTCTCGTCCAAACAATATGGATTCTTGCCTGGACAAAGTGCTATGACAGTACTTTGGTTCCTAACTGCTAAACTCTTGACAGTGACCTCCGTACAGATGCCCTATTTATAGTCCTGACAAAGGCATTTGATCTCACTGACTACTATTTACTCAAAAACAAACTGATTGAAATTGGTATTCGCCCAGATACCGTTCTATGGTTTAAAAACTTCCACAATGACATACACTTCTGAGTTAAAATATGATCCTACCAATCTGAACCTGTACCTATTACCAAAGGTATATCACAATGATCCATTATTGTCCCCTTCTCTTCTCCAAATTCACTAACAAACTTCCTTGTGACCTCCCCCATCTCACACTTATCCTCTATGCTGACAAAATGGTCATTTACTGATCAGGTCAGTCTCACACAAACACTAAATGCCAAATCCAGTGAGACTTGCAGGAACATCATCAATGGCTCATAAACCATAAACTAATGCTCAACCCAACCAAGATCAAAACTAAACTTTTTGGAACTCTACAGAAAATTCACCAAACACAGATTGTAACTATCTCTGAACTACATAACCATTCCACAGAGACAACCTCCACTTTCAAATACCTAGGACTATAGTCAGCTTGCTCAGTCACTAAACTTCTGTTTCCACACAGACAAAGTGAGAGCCAAAATAAACTCCCTTCTTTTCTTGGCCAAAAAGATCGCCCCCTTTCTGTTCCAACCAGCCAGTGCAGCCATTAGCAAAGGAGCTCTCCTTTCTCATCTTGAATATGAGGTTCCAGTTTTTGCTTCTGCCTCCAAGAAAAACATCGTCACACTCCAAACTATCTCTAATAGCATCTGCCAATTCATTACAAACTCATCTCTCTGTTAGCATTGTTGAAAAAGCCAAACTGCTACCCATAAAACAAAGATCTAACGTACTTTTAAGATAAAAATAATACAAACTACTCCAACTCCACACATTTACTCCCTTGCAGCTAGACTTCACAAAAACAAAACTCCTCATACAACCAGAGAGACTACTCACAAGCCACACCAACTCTCATTACCCTAGAACAAAACTCCACAGCACTGCACATGCTCTGCCACACAAATTCATATTACCCCTAGAACCACTGCACTGCACATGCTCTGCCACACAAATTCATATTACCCCTAGAACCAAACTCCACAGCACTGCACATGCACATGCTCTGCCACACAAATTCATATTACTCCTAGAACCAAACTCCACAGCACTGCACATGCACATGCTCTGCCACACAAATTCATATTACCCCAGAATCAAACTCCACAGCACTGCACATGCTCTGTCACACAAATTCATATTACCCCTAGAACCAAACTCCACAGCACTGCACATGCTCTGTCACACAAATTCATATTACCCCTAGAACCAAACTCCACAGCACTGCACTGCACATGCTCTGTCCCACAAATTCATATTACCCCTAGAACCAAACTCCACAGCACTGCACTGCACATGCTCTGTCACACAAATTCATATTACCCCTAGAACCAAACTCCACAGCGCTGTACATGCTTTCGCCTCTAAGGCACCTACTCCTTGGCAACCTCAACCCATTGACCTTAAGGAAATCAACACTTATTCAAAATTCAGTGTTGTCGCCTCACATCTAGAGGTTCTCTGGTTCAATCCTTGGCTGGGGTGCCTTCTGTGTGGCGTCTGCATGTCCTCCCTGTGGTCGCGTGGGTTTCCTCCGGGTGCTCCGGTTTCCTCCTACATCCCAAAGACATGCTGTAGGTGGACTGGACACTCTAAGTTGGCCCTAGGCGTGAGTGCGTACATGTGTGTGTGCCTTGTGTGGAGGGTTGGGTGCCGGGCTGGCAACTTGGCACCGTAAAACTCCACTGCCAATCATGAGCGGACAAGGTGATCTGCTGTGGCGACCCCTAACCGGGAAAAGCCGAAAGAAGAAGATGACGACTTACCAAAAGAGCAAATCTATAAGTTGCATCATTATTAAAAATAACTGGAGGTGAGATCTGTATTAAACAGAAGGAGAAAATCACATAGAAATAAATGGAATTTGTGGAACAATACATTCAGAATACTGTTCAGGATGAGGAGTGAGTTTTAAGGAAATGCAGGAATGCAGCAATTTATGTAATGCCAATAGTTAAAAAAATATATATGTATAATGTGTGAAAAAATGTGTACTACAGCATGGTTTCTTTTCTATTAATGTATGTGTATCAATGTCATTATGTCATTGTTTAAAGTTTGGACTGAGACATGCACAGTGATCTGCCAATCAGCACATACCAGACAGCAGCCAGGTGGTGCATGGGAGAATGCATGTGTTGCTGGACCACTACAGTGGGCTCTACTTTGATGGCACGCACTTTAAGCCATCAAGGAGAGGAATGTACTGTAGTAAGAAACCTCCTACCCTCCCAAGAGGATGAAGGTAGCAATCCCCTAGCTCTTGTCTCCTGACCATGGGGAGGAGTGACAATGGGCTAAGAACAGGATGAAGGGTATGAGGAACCCAAGACTGTGCAACAAATGAGGCGCATAAAAGGATACAGAAAATAAAGTTTTTCCCATTTGTGACCATAAAAATAATTAGCCCAGTTCTAAACAGTGGAAATGTCATGTTCAAAAAAATATACTGGCTTCAAAATATTCAAATACACATAGTGTTTTGCAACCCCTCTACTTGCTCACCATCACACCCCTAGACATACCATCACACCCCTAGACATATAAGTCCATGCGTTCCCATGGGGGGGTGAGGGCAGTCACTGGTCAAGTTGTTCCCTGTGACAATCTTGGGACAGGCAGACAAAAGAGTGCCTATCCCCCCACCCTGCGAGCCAGAAGCTTCTAAGATTCCACAGCAACTTCTAAGAGACATTAGTGCTGCTAATCTATGGGGGAGGAGCATGTCAGCCTCCCTGCATGACTGTCTCCTAACCATGCTACCATGGCAGCATTAGGGTTGCCACCTTCCTTCACGTCTAAAACCTGAGCAAAGCCACACCCCTCGCATCACCAGTAACCACGCCCACCCCAACCCCCTCTCCCGCCAACATACCGCCTATTTTGTGACATCACGACATCATCACTCAATGGGAACGCCCTCTTTTTTCGTTCCCGCCGCCTGCTTTTGGCTGATTTACTATGCTTTTCTGTAAAAAAAGCATAGTAAATCAGCCGATTTACAAACTCCGCCTGCTTTTGGCCGATTTACTATGCTTTTCTGTAAAAAAAGCATAGTAAATCAGCTGATTTACAAACTCCGATAGTCTGTTTCCTTTTTGAAACAGAATACCTGAGTTTGTACAGTGTTTTCCTGACTACCGGAGAATCAGTTTGATTTCCTGATAGTCCGGAAAAAAACCTGAGGGGTGGCAAGCCTAGGCAGCATGTCCCTCTGACTCAGACCCTGCTGACTGCTCCGCCCAGACCTCCCACTGTATGTCACCCAAACAGTGACCCAAGCCTCCACCTTCCACTCATGATGGGCGAGCCATATGCCACTTACTACCATCCTCTCACTCTTCTCTCTCCAGCTCCTCTGCTCTCTAATCAAATATGGGTCATCGGGGTTGCAGTTAGGACTTGATCCCTCTGTGCCACAGAAGGGGTGTATGCATATTATTTGCATTTAGAATTGACCCTTCTGCCTGTGATTGCAGTTGAGTATCATTAAAAAAACAACTAAATTCCCAGGATAATTAGCTTAGTTTGGCTGGTATTTGAGATCAGGCATAAGGAGTTCAACTAGCTCTGCAAAATGGAGAACCTGTTTTTAAGGGAGGCCTGAAATGGGCATAATTACTGTAGTTACCTACTTAATGGAAAAACTCAGTATTGCTGCTACCATGTGTCACTTATATTTTTATAAAGGAAAAGGAAAGTCAGCTAGGAATGCCTTCAACCTAAGACTTTGCAGCATTCACCAACTCAAGCTCGTTGTACCCCCCCCCCCAAAAAAAAAGGTGACAGAAAGGGTGACAATATCCCATACACAATAAGGTAATAAAAATGAACTGCAATCACTTGAGTAATCTTTTCTATATACATTGAGTGAGGCAAAACTCTTCATCCAAACTTCCATCTTGCCTACACGGCAGGGACAGGCAACCTCTTCTTTGTTGGGGACATTTATACAAACAATTAATTCTTCAGGGTCCACTTATATTAATTTTTTTCTGTGCTACTTGCATATTAACAACTATTTTTTCCGAAGGGGGTTCATTCCTAGAACATGTCAAAACCTGAAAAATGTAGTCTGCAGAGTTAGAGGAAGCACTGCCTGTTACTCCTCAATTACCATGTACCAGAACAGAGAAAAATGCAATTTGCACTTACAATGCATTGCATATCATTTCAACTTTATTTTACTCTCTTTTCCCAGGAAGAATATTCCTTCTGGAGCTTGGAAGTGAAACCTAACAGTAAAGAGAAGTAGAACACATTGAACCAAAAGAAAAGAATGAATGAATAAATTAAATCAAATGACAATACGCTAAACTGTAGCACTCAGATACAAATCAAAAACAGGGAAAAGAAAGGCAGGCATAAATATACATCCCCTATTTGACTTCAAAGTGTGCAAGGGACTGAAAAGAGACTTGTCCCAATCTCACATAAAAAGTAACTGAACCAACAGAATCATACCAGCAACACTGATGCAATGACTCTAGTTGCCAAAAAAGTACTTTCAATGTAATATTTGTAGAAGTACAACTTAATAGCCACCATACTATCACACTTCACAACTAATGACAAGGTAATATATATCCACACTATACATAAATTTAAAATATTCTTAAATTACACTGCCATAACCTATACATTAACTTTGAACATGTGTTCGGTGTACTCCTTGGGACTGCCTTATGTCACACACTTTCCAAAACTGTACTTGGCAACATCTCTTCTGTGCCAGTCCGAAAGAAAAGTCTATATTACACAGTCAAAGTTCCGTAACTTCGACTGACATATTTTTATTTATTTTATTTATTTACTTATTTAACATTTGTTGACCGGGAAAGTCCAACTAGGTTCCACAGATCCTGTTTTCAGCAGAGGCCCGGGGAGAAATGTAATCACATTAGTAATGTACATCAGTAATGTAAATGATATGCACGAACACATGTCCAAAGTTACAGAACTTCGACCATGCATAAAAAAATAAAACAAAAAGGAAAAGTAAAATAAAAGGTTATATGCAGGGGGGCAAGCAGTAAAGGAATTTCCTTTACTGCACTGTGGCGGGACCTTGTAGTTGGTATATTTAAAGAGCGGAGGATGTGGGGGCTGCAGGGGGGCTTGCGCCCCTGCTTTCAACCCTCAGGTATGTTCTTTTATGTTTTTTTTTTTTTTCCCAATCGAAGTATGACAACTTCGAACTTATGGTTTTGACCATCTCATGTTCGAAGTTGTGATACTTCCACTATGAAATACAGACCCCGAAACAATAGTTGAAAAACTGCAATATTAACAGCTGGCAATAAAACAACCCATCCAAAAGAGATGGAAAATGCTAGCAGGCCAAATTACTCAATAGGGCTATGTCAATGAATACTGCAGAAAGGTGTAGTTGCGGAGGGGGGGGGTCACAGAAAACAATATTAGAATATTCAGTAAAATGAACACTAGCACCCCCTCATCCTCTCCTCAAATCAGTCAAATGTCAACACATTGGATATGGTAACTAAACTGAAATGGAATTCACTGCTTTCTACACTAACTCCTCAGGTTAGGGATTCATACACACACTGCATTCAAAATATGTATAAATGTAATTACCCAAGCCTGTTCCATAGCGGAAGAATGCCTGACTACACTGCAGGAGACTTCACTATGAGTAACAACTTTGCTGCATGTAAGAGCTGGACAGGGAGGATTGGAGTGAGGGGCTGGTGTCAGTTCACCTATCCACCAGAACAAATGCGTCAACTGGTGAATGTAGAGGTGCTATTCAATAAGGTTTTGGAAGATGGGAGTGAAAAAAAACTACAAAAGTAATAACCGAGGTCTGCGCAATGTAAAAATGAAAAAATATCTACTGCCATGGCAAACACCTCTCGATGATATGATAAAAACAGCAACAAGCACTTTTAATTTCCAGAAGCTCCATGAATTATCGACACAGGTATTTGTCTTCATTTCTGAGGTTTAAAGTTAACAGGTACAATACAAAGGTCCAATCTCCAATACATATATCAAGTCTGTAATTCCCAGAGCAAGGAAGACACCAAAGTACCATATTCTGATGAAACAAAGAAGATTAACTGTATCAAAATCTTTTCTAAGCCAATGCAGACATAAAATTTCATATCAAAATGTGTTGTGTAACATGTTCACAACAGTAACAAACAAGCTCTTTTTAACAATAAATGATCAGTGCTAGATCTGCTGCACCAAGATATAGCTTTTTCTATGTTCATTCAAAAATATCTGATGTGGATTCACAAATGGAAAGTAAAGCACATCTCTGCCAGTGGTAGGCAAAGCCAGAAAAATGTGGCAAACAAGTGCAATGTTCATAGAAAATATAGTGCAATGCATGAAGGGAAACGTAGTCTACTACATTAACAAGACTAGCAGCTATTGCAGTTGAAGCAAGGAGTACAACTACAGTTAATGAAATGCATTACTACTCCCCTAGTATTGCTGCCTTCTGTCTTGAAGGCCATTTAATAAACAGCTGGTGAAAAGTCTTGGGGGCCATATAATAAGTATCTGTGGGTCACAGGTTGCCTGTCCTTATTATACACTGTCAGTATGAAATAAACATAGCAGACATGGGAAATACTAACCCTGTCAGCTGATCTTTGAGAGAATTTTGCAGCACATGATAGTTGGGATTTCCTCTTTTGATCATACCTCTTAACTGGCCAGATTTTCCCCTCATAATTTTGGTCTGTTCCTCATAAAATTTGTGGTTTTCTGGCAAATTCCTGAGGACTGAAGTCACCACATAATATACTTCATTTGAGTTTCAGACTTTACACCCATCAGAAAATGCATGTTAACACAAATCCTGTTACTCTAGCAACTTTTTAAGTTTATAAGAGAAATATTTAAAATTGTCCGTATTCTTAGTCTTTGTCCCCTCATGTTAGATGCTTTGTCCAGATTTCCTGCACTAAGAGGTTGAGAATTATGCTCTTAGCACATATTTTTTTAATTCTATCACTCCCCTCAGTGAAAATGAAAGATTGCGTAACCCCTGCCTTTGCATATTGCAATATCAAGCAACATATTTAGAAGAGAGAACCCAGTCCCAAACCCACTAACTCATCCTCGCAGAAAATGAGCACTATCTCTGCTCCATGATAACCAGTTCTAACTTCCACAAATGAACTTAGCAGTTATACCTTACAATATGAGTAAACAAGAACATACAGCTATGAATGTACATGACTTTCTTGGGGGAGGGGGGGTCATTCTAAATGAGGCCAAGCATCTCTTTGATATTTATGTGCCTGTCCTTGGTGTCTCACACACCCTACACTTTTATCCCTCCTGAAACTACTCCCCAAGCAAAGTTTGAGGAGTCTGTGGGACGGAGAAGGGAGGACTATGATTAAGCAAATCTGCTTTCTCCATCAAATGATTTCTCTTCTGAAAAACTCAAGCACTGGAATTTGAAAAGAGAAAGGGAGTTGGTGCAGGGACAAAACTTCATATACCACTGTATCTTTTTTGCATGGAGTCTTGCTGGGAATATCATGAGAATCATAGAAGCCATGAGGCCCAAATTCTGAGGTATTCCCTCGCAGTGACTGAAGTTTGAGTGGAAAACCTTAGAAACATATATATATATATATATATATATATATATATATATATATATATATATAAACGTATTTTTCTGTGGAAGAAACACTCCTTGAACTGAGGTGTCTAGCTGATATCCCAGGAAAACAACCCTGTGTGAAGGAGTAAAAAAAGACTTTTGAATGTTCTCCTGGAATCCTAGGCTGTGTAAGAGATCTTTTGCACAAAATACAGATTCCAGACATTTTGAAAAAGACTCTGCAAAGATAAGCAAGTAATCTAAATATGGAAAAATGTGGATACCTTGTACCCTTCAATGAGCCACAACTGGAGCTAGACACTTTGTGAACACTCTTGGTATGGTTAGTCCAAACAGTAGGGCAGAGAACTGCTAACGTGATCCAGACACACAAAACCTTAAGAAACGTCTCAAGTCTGGATGAACAGGGATGTCATAAACATTGTTTTAGTGTAGTATTACCAGGGAACTTGAAAGAAAAAGAAGAGGTAACAAGTTGTGAAGTGACATCATTTTAAAATTGGGCATTATGACAAACAAGTTTAGGAACGAAAGCTCCAGAACTGGTCTCCATGCATTTTCTTTCTTTGGACACTATGAACATACTTGAATAAAAATCCTCTCCTACCTGGGAAGGAAAAACTGGTTCTATCACTCCTTGGGACAGTATGTGATGTAGAACCAGTGGGGACAAGAGTCTGATCTGGATGCTGAGGAATGACCCTCCCGGAAGGGAGGAATTTCCTCCTACTGCCATCTGTAATCTTGAATGATTTTCAGAACTCATTTGTCTGAAACTATTTGTTGCCAAAGAAAAAAATGGAGATTCAGACTTTCTGGAAGAAAAAGGGGTGCAGTGTGGGAGTTGTTCACAAGGTCTCTTGAGCATTAGGACATTCAGACTTCTTGGACAGTCCTTGTTTTTGGAGTTTTAAGGATTCTTTTTGGAACCCATTATTGTTTCTTTGTAAACAAATGTTTACCTATATTTTTCAGTCTATTTATTCTGCTTTTTGCCAAAATTGGATGAGGAATTAGTGAATACCCCTACACAATTTGGAAAAGTAGGGATGAAAAATCCTAGAGATTCCCTGCATCAGCCTACCCCTTTCAACACACTTTCTGATAATTTCTGCAACAGAGTGGTCAAAAGCCAAATCTCTATTCAAAGGGGCACTTACAATATTATTTGATCATTTTCTGGGAGGTTCTCAAAATGCAGCCATGCAAACCTGATCAAAACGGTACCTGTGGCCACAGCCCTGGAAAAAGTATCAATAGAGTCGTGTACACACAGCAAACTATGACTAGTGACCTGTGCAATAGAAGAAACTAAATTATTTAAACCAGACTTTTGCTCACAAGAAGAAACTGCAGATAAAATACTCCTCATACTTTCTCATGTAGAACAAAGTTTAATAAATGAGCCTGACAATTTACAACCCATTTCTTAAATTCCTCTGTTTTCAACAGAAAGCGCCAGTGCCACATTTTTATTTCATTACCATTCTTATTTTTATTATTGGTGCATGATCCAAAATATTTATTGGGTGCGTATCAAGACCTTCAATTAAATGCACATGTTCCTGTGAAATATAAATTCTGCCTTGCCTAGCCCAGATTTGTATCTTGGGGAATAACATGTAAATTCACTCTGAACTCCTAGTACTGAATTTGCATCTTCCAAGCAAAACATTTTCATAAATTTCTTCAAAACTCTACTCTCCTTTGTTATATTTTCCCTTCTGGGCCCCTCAGACACATTTTTACTGCTACAAGTCAAATTCCAGTTCCCACCGATAAGTGATATTTCTTGCTGAAAACTGATTATTTCTTCCAGAATTTTCTTAAGCAGTTTTAGGTGGAATATAAATACATGCCAATGTAATCCTCCTCCCTTGGCAGTAACCTCTTAGCACTACAAATCTCCATAATTATTTTTTTTTACCCTCTGCTATCACTATTGGCGCTCCTCTTGCAATTAATATAAACACTTCTCTCTTCCTCTGCCCCAGGTATTCTGCAGAACAACCATCCTGAAAACCTTTCTTTATCAAATTCACACGTTCAGTTCTTTCCAAGTGTGTCTCCTGGAGCATATCTATTTGCAATCTACAATTTAATATAGTTCACTTTTTTATCTCTTTTGTATTTATCTGTGAGACCATTAACATTTAAAGACATTACAGAAAGAATCATATTCTTGAGGAATTATTCTTTCCACAATTTACATATAACAGCTTTTTTGTTAAATATCTGGTTCCAGCTTTTGTGTTACATGCATGCACCATTTGGCAGGTTAATCTTTTATATGATTGTTTCTTGTCATGTCCATTTGAGCCTATGCCACATCTTGCAGAATTTTTGCTATATTGAAAATCCTCAAACAAAAATGCGCACACACCCAATACCCCCACTAAAACCTATTAACTTAATTATAACACACACAACTACGTGCATAATAAGAACAAGCAAACTGACGGCTACAGCTGGAGGCTAGAGACAACCAAAAAGAAAGTTAATTCATGCTAGGATGCATGACACAGCCTGTGCTTTTAGTAAAGTGCTGTCTGGTTTTGTCTTATCTGTATATCTCTCCCAGAAGAAAACACTTGAATATTTTCAGTAAACATTTTCTCTTTATCAGATGGTCTTCTGGTGACATGCAAACCAGACAGAGACTACTAAGGATACCTTGTTTACCAGAAAAAAAGTCTTATAATATTCAATATTATTTTACATTTATATGCTTTGTAGTCAACTTGTTACTGAATAAATCCTAGGGTTAAGCTGGTCATTTCTCTATGCAAGAATAAGGAAAAGCACACTATTTTTTTTGTCATGCTCTCTTAACCATACCTTTCCTCTACCCCCCCCCCCACACACACACACAATGCAATTTCTACATTTCTTAAAACTGAACAAGGAAAAAGAGAGAAGAAGGGAGAAAAAGAAAAAGAAAAAACAAAACAAAAGCACCTGTTTATTACTCCCATTATAGTAAAAGAACTGAGAAAACCTTACTTAATAGCTTGCTAAGAAATTCATGCAATATTTAAACATTACCATGAAGAAAAAAATATATATTTATTTTTATTACAGTTAGCGTTCCCCCTCAATCTCCCCTCTCCATTGTAGATTAATGACATAATGTAGGGCATATGATTTAGAGCCCCCTATAAGTTTAACAAAGTACACAAAAATCCAGTATTTCTAAATCCTCTTGTTCTGCCTTGTTTTACATGTATAATTAATGCTCTGTAAATCCACATTTGTCTTTTTCCAAGTAACTGATTTTATTCTCTGAACATTAATAACGTGAAACAGGGTATATGCTTTAAAGTCCCCCAAAAGTTTAACAAAGTCCAAGGAAGTCCAATATCTTCATATTTTCTTGTTCTGTCATGTTTCACAAATATAATTACTGTGTTATCATCCCACAGTTGTCGATTTCCAAGTTACTAGCTTTAATCCTATTCATCTCAATCTTCCATATCCTGTCTCTGTTTAATTTCCAACATACTCCCAGTTCTTCTAGTCGATTCATATGTTTTCTTCCTTCTCTCAGGCAACTGAAACAGTGGAAAAGATTTCACGGGTTCAGGGCTCAGTTTCTCTGTGGTCCTTGTCACCAGGAGGACAAGAAGCAGAACCTCCTTCTGATTCACAGCTCACCCTTTGTTGGACAAACTTTTGTATTTCCTCCTAAGCATGTACTTCATCAAAAAATGATTTTGTCCCTTCAGGGAAAAACACTTTGAAGATGGCTGGGTACATCACTTTAAATCTCATGCCTGCTTTTCGATATTCCCTAACTAATAGACTATATTTACTCTCTTCTGTTTGGTGTATACTGAGTAATCATGCTCCACACTCTGCTGTCTCCCACTTTTAGCACCTTGTCCTTCTGCCACAGTTTTGTCAGAATCAACTCTTTCTGCCAATAAAACTGCATCTTTACTATTAAAGGTCTAGGTTGTTTTATAGTAACCAGATTTGGAGCATACACACAATGTGCCCTTTCAAATAACAGTTCCTGTTGAGGAATACCAGTTCAATTGCTTATTTGCACTTTCAAAAAATTATGTTCCTTCCAACTTCTCTGGTACAGCATGACATCTCAGGTTTTCCCTACATGCTCTTTCCTCCAACTCTATTATTTTTGAAACATCTCTTCTTGTGCAATCTCATATTCAGCCAGCCTTTTCTTCATTTCAGCCTTTGAGTTTTGAAGTTCTGCCACCTTATCTACATATCTGTGTAAAGCTTCTTCCATTTTTCCAGCTTTTTATTGTGTTGATATACTGCATCAGTGTTTAATTTATTTTAAACAGTTCTGTGTGCAGCTGCTATATACTCTCCTCTAGGTTACTGGAAGTCATGAATGGAACCTGTACTGCTTCTTGCTGAACTGCAGTACCCCTCTCAGTCTGCGTTTCTTTCTCACCTTTTGTAGCTGATTTTCCTCCAGGTCCTTTATATTTCTTTTTTCCAGCTTGCAGGCATTGCACTTACTAGACAGTTACTGACAGTTATCCAGATATCTAGGGTCCACTGGCCTTCTTTGTTAAGTTTCTGCTTTCAGATTGGGAGAGCCAGAATTAAGCTGTTACTCAATGTGCAGCCGTCTTGGAAATCAAAAGCTCCTGCCTTTTAGTCAGTTCAGCTTGAGCTGCCTGACAGTGTGGGCACATGGAAGGTACCCTGAAGGTACCCTGAAGCTTTGCAAGCTGTGCAGCTGCATATCCCTGGCAGGTTATAACCCATATAGCCAAGGTTACTGCAGTAGTGATCAGTATGATAAACATGAGTAGTTCAGCGCTTACCACCTTTCATCTACGTCATTTCAATATGACTGATAGGTTTTCAGGCTGCCTGCTGGATTTGAACTGGTAAAATCAGTGTCCCAGCCTTGAGCTCCTTTAGTATTTCCCTAACCATAATGCACCAGTGGATGAAGCTACTTCAGATCTAGTCTGCTGCCTAACAAGAAGGATTAATCTGTTAAGGAGACCATTAAACAGGAAGTTTAATAATCCTTTAGATCCTTTGGAATTGACAATTTAGAAGGGAAATGCAGGGTGGTTGTTGTATTAGACGGAGGTGGATGAAGCAATCCAGCATTATGGCAGGTACATAACTACCATATCCAATTCATCCAGTCTGTCCAATCCTACTGATGGGTCAGAATCCCCAGCTACAGAATACCACGGTAGGGTCATGACAGGAGACTCTTCAGGAGAGCGACTCCCAAGGAAGTCCTAGATTTCAAAATAATGTCCCATTTTATAATGTTTGGTAAAGGTATTCAAAGGAAACCAGGCTGCTGCAGCACACATTTCATCAAATGAAGAATTTGTCAAGAAAGCTGCTGCCATAGCAAAAGATCTCTAAGAGTGAGTTTTAGGTCTGGATGGTAAAGGTCGATAGTTAAGGGAATAAACATGGATAATGCAATCAGAAAACCATCTTGACAAGGAGACCTTAGAAACCACTTTGTTTGCTGCAAAGGATACAAAAAGCTGAAAATCTTTTCTAAAAGGTTTAGTTCTGTGCAGGTAAAAATGAAAAGTTATGTACTTAACATAATGATAGAGCTGTGTTGCCTGTTTCCATCCATCTCAATGAATGGGTCTTCAGATCTAACCTTGGATCAGACTTTGTCCCCTTCAGACTTTAGGATCCAAAGCTCAGGCTCCTCCCCTTACCCATAATCTTCTCCTAGAAGCAACATTACCTCATATCAGGTTTGCCTGTGACCCTGCAACAGTCTAATCATGTTGTTGTTGTTACTGTGCCTTTCGGCTTTTCCCGGTTAGGGGTCGCCACAGCGTAACTCCGGTCCGCTAATGATTGGCAGTAGATTTTTACATGCCGAGTTGCCAGCTCTAACGCACAACCTTCAATGAAGGTACGCCCATTCACGCATGTCTCCACACAGAAGACGCTTTAGCTGAGAATCGAACAGGACGTCTTACTGTGAGGCGACAACGACAATGATAATAATACATATGGAATTCAGAAAACTTAAGAAAAGAAACCAAGCTGCTCTGGAGATAAAATAACACATGGCTAAGGGGGCAGACCACAGGATCATATCATGAGCCCATAACGTAAAGACTTCCATTAAACATAAGGGGAAGTTGAGGAAGGACGGAAACAGACAACACAGATCTATCAGTATGGTAGTGCATAACTTTTATCTGATGTCTTTTCTATCGGTTCCTTGATGGATGACACAGAGTTTACAGCTTGCAAGGATATTCCAATGGATTACAAAATCAAATGCCGTCCTACTTCTGGAAAACAAGTCTAACTTATAATGAGTGAAGAAGGTGTGAACATTCGACCATGTGGCAGCAGCAGAAATATCAATTGAGGTCCTACAAAAGAAGGCCATGGAAGTACAGACAGATCTAGTTGAATGAGCTTTTGGTGGCTTAGGTAATGAAAACCCTTTATCTTTATATACATGAGAGATGCAGTCACCAACCATCTAGTTAAGATTCCATGGAAACACCTTTGCCCATTTTAATTTTAGAGAACAAATCCACAAGCTGATCCATCTTCCTGAAAGGTTTGGTCCGATGATGGTGGAAACACAACTGTTTATGTATGTCCAACAAATGGAGCATATACTCTTCTTTACATTGACAATTTTGGAAGAAAAAAAAAAAGACTGATAAATTGATGCTTTGATTAACAGAAGTTTCCATACCTACTTTAGGTAGAAAGGAAGGATTAGTGCATAATGATATCCTATCCCTGTGAAAGATAATGTATGGATGTATGCATGACAGAGCTTGGTGTTCTGACACTTTGAGCTGGCATAACAGCAACTAGAAACAGTGTTGTTTATGTCAAAAACTTAATGTCCACCTTAGCAGCAGGTTCAAAACATGGTTGAGTTAAGGATCTTTAGGAGGAGATCCGAGAAGGAAGGTACCATCAGAAAAGCCTTACATAATTTAAGGGAAGCCAAGGTAGCATGATTCTCTCCAATATGAAATTCAAAATGGCAGCTAAAAAGAATTTATGTTCTTACCATAACGTTCCATGTGAATTGTTCATCTCACCTTTGTTCTTACACACGGGTTCGGAGCTGAGTCGGCCACATCACCAGCTCAGCATCTTCGAGAAAGCTCGAGGCACAGTTCTATCCCATGATCCTCCTGTGCTAACCCTCAGATCTAGTTTGCTAACACTAGAAGAATCCCAGTAGTTACTGCGCCTTAAGCGCCTAGAAAAAACCGCAACCACACTGTCTGATACTTTGTCATCAATAGAAGAGAAAAGATGCCATCCCTGATGTACACTAGGAAGCTCAAGAATAACAATATCTAGAGAAGACTGAACCTGAATGCAGTCTTACCCGTTCTTCGAGAACGCAGGACGGGGGATGGAGGGGGAGAATGTAAGAATAAAGGCAAGATGAACAATTCACATGGAACATTATGGTAAGAACATAACTTCTTTATGTGAAATTGTTCGATCTCGCCGTTTGTTCTTACACGTGGGTAGCGTCCCTAGCTCCTTTATCCTGGGTGGCTCACGGGAGAACATTCTTGAGAACAGTGGAACCAAACGTCGCCCTGTCTCTGGAGTTTTTGTCTAATTTGTAGTGAGCGATAAAAGTATGTGGTTTCGCCCAAGTTGCCTCCGCACAAATTGTATCTAATGGCAAGCGGGCGGCATGGGCTAAGGAAGTAGCAATCGCCCTCGTAGAATGAGCCTTGGGTTTAAAGGGGAGTTGTTGCTTTGATTCTGAATATACGAAATTTATACAGTCTGAGAGCCATTTGGATAAAGTAACTTTTGTTACCGCCTTTCCCTTCCTTTGGTTAGCATATGATACAAACAGTTGGTCTGACTTTCTGTATTCCTTCGTCCTGTCTAAGTAAAATCTCAGCTGCCTGTGGACGTCTAATTTGTGCAGCATGTATTCCAACTTACTGGAGTGATTTTTGAAGAAAGTGGGTAGTTCAATCGATTGATTAATATTTTGGACTGAACAAATCTTTGGAAGGAAGGATGGATTGGTGCGCAATGTTACCCTATCTGGATGAAATATCATATATGGGGGCCGAACAGATAACGCTTGCAACTCTGAAACCCTCCGGGCGGAAGTGATGGCAACCAGAAAAAGTGTCTTCCACGATAAAAATTTTAGAAGGGTTGTGGTGGCTGGTTCGAAAGGGGGCAACATAAGCTGTGATAACATCAGGTTACGATTCCATGGGGCCACTGGACTACAAATGGGGGGACGGAGGTGAAAGGTATCTTTCATAAAGGCTTTGCAAAGTCTGTGAGACATGAGGGAACTATCTCCCTGGCCAACATGAAAATTAGATATAGCCGCAAGTTGTACCCTTATTGTGGAAGTCGATGCCCCTTCATGAAAAAGTGTCGAAAGAAACTCTAATATCTTGTGTTCTGGAGCCCCTGATGGATCTATACCCTGCTGAGAGGCCCAGTACGCAAAACGTTTCCATTTGCTGTTGTATAGCTTCCTTGTGGATGGCTTGTGGGAACATACACTTATTTGTTGTACTGCAGGGGACAATAAATCTGACCTGGCTAAGATGGGAAGCGGAGCAACCAAGCTGTCAGTTTGAGGGACTTGAGTGATGTGTGAGGAACTCCTGACGAGTGCGTCAACAGATCTGGCACTGGGTCCAGAATCCACGGTTCCTCCACCTGATGAGTTTGAAGGAAGGGGAACCAGATTTGTTGAGGCCAGAATGGGGCTATCAGAATTATGGTCCTTTCCAGACGTTTGGCTTTCTGCAGAAATTTGGGAATTAGTGGAACAGGGGGAAAAGCATAAAGGAGACCCGGGGGCCAATCGTGCACAAGTGCGTCCCTGGGGGCACCCCCCGGGGGGTGTAGTAGGGCAAAGTAGCTTCTGCATTTGGCATTCAATGAGGATGCAAACAGGTCGCAGCAAGGCTGGCCCCATCTGCGGAAAATCTTTTCCGCAACTTGAGATTTGAGGGACCACTCGTGGGGCAACAGGATGGCTCTGCTCAACCTGTCCGCAATGACGTTGGATGTCCCCGGGATGTGCGTTGCCATCAGAAAGCGTCAGGTAGACACAGCCCATTGCCAAATCCAGAGGGCCTCTCTGCACAATGGATAAGACCTGGTTCCTCCTTGTTTGTTTATGTACCAGACTACTGACATGTTATCCATCTGAACTGTCACTGTTCCCAGAGGCAAGAACTTGTGAAAGTGTTGCAATGCAAGAAACACTGCCCTCAGCTCTAAGACATTGATGTGCAGATTGTACTTGGACCATTGACCTTGGACTGTTCTGCCCTGAAAAAGCCCCCACCCTATCAGGGAAGCGTCCATGGTTACAGTAGCTACAGGACTGGGCAACACAAACGGTCGGCCTACTGTTAGGTCCTGACTGTGCATCCACCATAGGAGATCTCGTTTGCAGGAGTTCGTGATTAAGATCTCGTGAGATAGTGGAAGCTGTAGGTACAACCACTGAGCGAATAGCATCCATTGAAGGATCCTCATGTGCATCCTGCCTAGGGGAACTACAATAAGAGCGGCTGCCATCATTTCTAGTACTCTCAAGACTTGTTGAGCAGGGACTCTCTTGCTCTGAAGAAGGATAGAAATTTGATTTCTAAGGGCTGATACTCTTAGTGGGGGGAGATTGATTCGAGCCAGGGAAGTGTCTAACTCTGCCCCTGTAAATGAGATACACTGTGAGGGCGATAAGACAGATTTTCCAAAATTGACTGCTATGCCAAGAGAGGAGCAAAGGTTGATGATGTAATCCCTGGCTTGCACAAGACGATACTTGGTGGTGGTGGACAGGAGCCAGTCGTCTAGGTAAGGAAACACTCGGAATCCTGTTTGTCTCAGGTGAGACGCTACTACTGCCATGCATTTGGTGAACACCCTGGAGGCTGAGGTGAGGCCAAAGGGCAGAGCACGAAACTGGAAGTGACTGGCTCCCAGCCGGAAGCGCAGGTGATCTCTGGACGCTCTGGCCATTTTGATATGGTAGTACGCGTCTTTGAGATCTATAGAGCACATCCAGTCGCCGTCCTGTAGGAAAGGAAGGATCGACTGTAGTGTGACCATCCGGAACTCACGAAAGTGTTGAGTCTACTGAGGTCCAAAATTGGCCTCCAGTCCCCTGTTTTCTTTGGAACTAAAAAGAATCTTGAGTAAGTTCCGGATCCTTTCTGGTCCGCCAGGACAGGTTGGATGACTCTGTTTTCGAGTAGCCTTTTTATTTCTACGGCTGCCTGGTCTCGCAGACTGGGTGGAACATCTGGGAGCTTTTTGGGGGCAGGTGGAATTTTTATAAATGGAATAGTGTAGCCTCTGGTAACTATGCTTTTTTACCCAGGAATCCGATGTAAGATTTAGCCAGGCCACTGGGTATAAAGCCAAACGACCCCCGACTGCCTCCAGAGTAGGACAGCCGGGTATGCACTCAGGAGTGCTGAAAGGGCCTCCCAGAGAACGTATCTCTGTCGCCCTGATTCTGCGGACCCCCTCTGCCGCCTGGATGGCGTCTTCTACTTCTTCCCCCTCGTCTGCCTCTGGAGGGGGCATCACTCTGTGTGGGCTGAAAGGATCCCCGAGTCTTTTGGAACCACATTTTTCCGCCTCTTTGCCCTTTGGGGTATGGTCTAGATGGGGCGGAAAAACTGACCCCTATGGTAGACAGGGTCTTCCCTTCTTGCTCGCACCTAGTGAGAGTCTCCTTTACTTTGGGACCAAACAGTGAGGCACCATCAAAAGGGGCGTTAGCCAAGGAAGACTTGAAGGCTTCCACAAATAGGCCCAGCCAGGATTGTCTCCTCAGAGCAATTGCTGAGGCTGCCGCCCTACTCGAGCCTTCGGCTGCATATGAAATGAGCCTCATGGATGAGTTAACTATGGAGATGAGGGTGTTAAGGTGTGCTGTCACTTTCTCGGAGACAGCAGCATCTGTATTGCCCTGGAGAGTATCTCCCAGTTCCTTGAGGAGATCTCTCTGTAGACGCGTGAAGTGCATAAGGTAGTTTAGCGATCGCATGGAAAACGTCGCAGAACTAAAGACGCGCTTCCCATATCTGTCCATCGTCCTAGAATCCTTATTAGGAGGATGGACAGAGGAAGATGATTCAGACATTTCCTTTTTAGAGGCTGCCGCCGCCACCACCATAGTATCCACTGGCCACTCCTTTAGTTAGAAAGCTTTTATCTTGAGGGGCCGTGATATACCTGTTGGGTCTGCGGGGAACCGGTTCCACTGTATCAGGTGTCTCCCACCCCCTTCGCGCTATCAGGTCCATGAGATCGTCAAAGGGAGGGGTCACCCAGGAGGTAGAAGGTTGAGCCCCAAATGCCTTCAGCAATACCGATTCGTCTACAGAAGGGGTAAGGGTCTGCCAGTCTCCCCTCTGTTTCAAGATTTCTAAGATGTCAGCAAAGGAGACATCTTCAGAGGGGGACCGTGGGGACCCTTCTGCTTCACCCAAATCAGTATCAGATGTCAGAGATTCCTGTGGGGAATCAATGTGCCTCCTCTTGCACAATCTTTTCCTCGGTACATCCTCTGGGGAGGCATCCGAGGAACCAGGGGTGCCCTCTGGGACTGGCTGAGGCATTGGGTCTCGACGCTTGGTAGGAGACGAAGGTACAGAAACAGAATGCGGACCCTTTGGGAGAGGAGAAGAAGATGCCGATGACGTATGTGTCTGTTCAGACAAGACCTTCCTCATGATGTCGAAGGCACCGCTGCCCCGGCTTGAGGATCCCATCGGTTCCGAAGAAGCCGGTAGTTTCCCCGGGACAACGGGCTCCGACCCTGAGGAAGGATCCAAGCTGATCTGAGCTGAGGCCCCGAGGGGGAGAGTCGGAACCGAAAGTTCGATTCGACTGTCCGCCCCGGAACCTAGGAAAGATCGTCGGCTCCGAGACCCCCCGGCTGGTTCCGAAGGTGTCAAGGTCAACGGTGCCGACAGCGCTACTGGGGGCTTCGGCACAGAGGGCTCTACAATCATCGGCTCTTCGATCTCTGGCTCCGACGACTCGACAGGTCTCGGAGGAGGATTTGTCTCGGGGGCGGGAAGAGCCTCGAGTTTCGAAACCAATTGGGACGAAACTTTGATTAATTTGGACAGAGCCGAGTTCTCCATTAGCTTCTGTACCACTCGGTCCACGTCGGAGTCGGAAAGCGGCCTCGAAGAACGGGTCGAAGGGGCCGAAGCCATCATGGAGCAATGGATTGAAGGCGGTGGTATCTCTGATACCGGCTCCAATACCCGAGTCTCAATCAGTGATAAGCATTCGACGCCCGACCCCGAGGTCTTTGGAGCCGGTGTCCGAATCTGAAAAGAGGTGCTTGGAGCCGAGAACTTAGGCTCCGACACTCTTGAAGACTTGGACCCCTTCGAAGACTTGGACACTTGTTCAGCCTTGTCCAGGGCCTCCTAAAATTCAGGTTTTAATAACCCTCTGTCCACCAACTTCCTGCGCCTTTCTAGCATGACCCTCCCACTGAAGGAATGACAGATGGAACAGTCTTCCTGCAAGTGGAGAAGGCCAAGGCAGTATACGCAGGAAGAATGGTTATCAGTAATGGACATCTTTTGTCCACACTGACACCTTTTAAAGCCTGACTTGGCTTTTTCAGACATACTATCTAACCTAAATATACAAATTTCTAACAACACACTTATATGTATGCATATATATATATATATATATATATATATATATATATATATATATACACACTATAAACACTTGTAAAAGTAAGAATAATTCTTATCTCTAATATATATAAAAAAGAGAAGAAAAATTTAAGGCAGAAATTAACAATTTAAACCCTACTGTCAGTCCTGACAGAATTACAACAAGGCCTTAACTAAGGTAAACAATTACTAAACTACTTTAAACTACTTTAACTATTGAAAAAAAACACTCTCTAATAACTATCACACTAATAAACTACTTTTTAACTATTTTAAACTACTTTTAACAACTACAACTTCAAAAAAGAATGAAAAAATACTGGCCCAAGCCTCTCACGATGCGATCTGCTGCTAGCGGCAAACTAGATTTGAGGGTTAGCACAGGAGGATCATGGGATAGAACTGTGCCTCGAGCTTTCTCGAAGATGCTGAGCTGGTGATGTGGCCGACTCAGAGCTGAGGATTGGCTCAGAACCCGTGTGTAAGAACAAACGGCGAGATCGAACAATTTCACATTTGGACTTTAATACTGGTATAACTAGCCCCTTCATAAAAAATGGAACACAGGAAAAAAATCCAATAACTCTGGGACAGGGGCTGCCCAAACAAAACATCTTTTCCACATACTCTTATAAAATTTTCTGGTGGATGGTTGCTAGGAAAAAGTGAGAATATGAACCACTTGGGAAAACAGCCTGGACTGACTAGCCATTACAGGAAATGGAGAAACCATGCAGTTAACCTGTAGGCTTGAATATCTGGATGAGGTAATTCCAAACGGGTGAGAGAAGATCTGGAAAGAGATCCAGCACATAATGTGGATGTATCATATCAAATGAGGCCAAGGAAATGGAAACTACACCTGACGAGGACAGAAAGGCACAATTAGGATCACCTTGATCTTCTTCTGCAATGTCTTCTGCAGGATTATTGCAATCAGTGGAATAGCAGAGAAGGCGTACAGGAGTTCTGAGGGCCAATCATGTTGTCACAGCATCCTTCTATGACTCCCCTTCCAGGGGGACCCAAACAAAGAACCTACTACATTTGGTATTGATGGGAGATGCAAAGAAATTGCTGCATGGCTGACCCCACTGGTAGAATACATAATTTGCTACTGATGAATTGAGGGATCACTTGTGAATTAGCACAATAGATCTGCCCAATCTATCTGCTAATATATTGGACTTCCCCATTATGTGCATGGCTATAAGAAAATGACTGGAAGAAATCACCCATTGCCATACTCTGATTATTTCTTGACACAATCGGTAGGAGCATGTTCCCCCTTGTTCATTGATGTACCACACTACTGACATGTCTGTGTGGATCAAAATCTTCCCACGAGGGGGGACATCCTAAAAGACCTGCAATGCTAGGAGGACTGCTCTCATCTCTAAGACACTACTGTGAAGATTGGCATCTGTCTGGAACTGAGGCCTTGAACCATTCTTCCCATGTAATGCCCCTGATCTCCACCCTAGTTGGTAAGTGTCCGTGGTCACTGTGGCTTTGGTGAGGGGGGAGAAATGGACATCTCAGAGACACCACTAGAGACTGAATCTCTAGGCTATCTGCCAGAGGGCATCTATAAGCCTAGTCAGAATGTGTTGGCTTTTGCCGCCCCCTTAAGATTAGTTCCCTGTGCCTCGGTCTAGCAGAGCCATTAGTTCCCTGTGCCTCTGTCCATCAGAGCCACTGCAGTGATCCCCGAGGTAAATTTTCTGTTTCCCATCCACTCGTCAAGTTTCTCTTGAGGAGTGTTAGTGAGGGGCTCTGCCTAATGTAGACTGCAATCCTGTTCCAAAGCATAGGGAGTCTCTGGGACAGGAATCTATCCCTCCAGCATGTCCCATTTATCGTTGTGGTGAGGTTTAGATCCCTAGAGTGTGTGGCTCTTGGGGATTTGTTTTTTTTTGTAAGTAGAGCATGTCCATCAATTCTGGGTTGGACATGGCCTTGTATGTCAGGCAGAGATCACCTCTGAGTAAGCGGTATGCAACCGAGTACAGCAGGAGTTTCTTCAATCGGGCTGCATAGGGCATATGTTTGAGGCCAGTAATCCTCTTGGTGAGGTACTTCTGTGGTTTTTCCAGCTGTTGCAGGTGTCTTGTAAGGTACATCCCAAATGGGGCATTGTACTCTATGATGGTCTGATGAGTGATGAGTAGAGGGGCACAATAACCTCTTTTGTTCTAGATGCAAACCCTTTTGTGATTAGGTGGGCCATATAGAAAGATTTTCTAACCACCTTGGCAATATGATTATCAAAGGAGAGATTACTATCTACTTGGGTCCCCAGATCCCTTATTACATTTTCTGGATTTAGGGGACTACCACGTATGTGGTAGTTCGTGGGTACTTTGTTTTTTCCAAAGGGGATGACTATGCACTTTTTGGCATTTAGCTTGAGGCCATGACTTTGACACCAGGTATCTGTCTCAGTGAGACCCTTCTGGAGGATCTCTGTATCAGCTGGAGAGTCAGTTATGGCCCTCAGTTTGCAGTCGTCTGCGAACTTGGTCAGCCATAGTCCTCCTGTGCTTGCCTGTACCTCTGAGAAGTATATACCGAACATGAGGGGTCCCAGGACTGAGCCCTGGGGGACGCCACTTGTAACTGGTTTAGAGTCAGACCTAGAGCCTGCAACTCTCACCGTGTGTATTCTATAAGTGAGCCAACTGGCAACCCATCTTGTGACGTAGGGGTTTATGTTCAGGCTGGTGAGCTTGTCTAGAATACCAGAATGGGGAATGGTGTTGAAAGCCTTTGCGAGGTCTAGGTAGGCTGTGTGGACCTCTTTTCCCTCGTCTAAAGCCTTGGTAATTGTCTCAAAGAAGTCCACCAAGTTTAGGAGGCTGATCTGCCCTTAAAGCCAAACTGGGTAGGGTCCAGTGTTTGAAGGTTCCCAATGTCTCTGTTAATGAATTCCATGATGATGCGCTCCATAGCCTTGCAGACCAGGCTAGTCAGGCTTATAGGGTGATAGTTCCCAGGGTCCGTTGTGGCCACCTTTGTGGAGAGGGATAACTGTTGCTGTACGCCACTCTATGGGTACGTAGCCTGTAGAGAGGCTGAGTTTGAACAGTGTGTTTGGGTGAGGGGTTAGTTCATTTTGGAGCTCGTGTAAGACACGGCCTGGGACACCGAACTGCCAATGTCCACTGAAGAACCCTCATGTAATATCTTACCTAGGGAATTAAGGTAATGGAAGATGCCACTGATCCCAACAGTTGGAGAACTAGACTGGCAGGTGGTGTTCAGAGGGAAACCACCTGTAGGTCGTGGATAGCCAGGGAATTGTTATGGCTAGGCTCGTATAGGCCCTAGGGCTGATAGCCTAGTACCAACCTATGAACCTATAATCTGGTTGCTGATAATCCTGCTATCTGAGTGGCTGTATCAAAGTAGGACCTTATGAACTCTGTCTGCACTGGGGAAAACTGTGACTTGTCCTGGTTCACCGTGATTCCCAAACTGGAGCAAAGCTGGAGCAGGTAATTTCTGGCCTGGGTTAGTAGAGGCTTGGTAGGAGCAGTCAGGAGCCAGTCATTTATATATGGGAACACCTGGAACCTTTGCAGCCTGAGATGAGCTGTGACCTCTATGTACTTGCTGAACACCTGGGGGCAGGTGTTTGAATTGACAGTAACTGGATAATTCCTGGAGTGCCTGTCCATTTTGATACTGTAGTAGACAACCTGAAGATCTGTCAAGCACTAGGTTGGCATAAATAGGGGCACACGCTGCCCCCACTGCATTGCCTTTTACTTGTCTAAACATTTCTCCCTCAAAATATATGAAGTAATTTTCCAATAACAAGCTAGCAAGTTCCATGAGCAAATTTATTTGTTCAGTACTCAATCATCAAAAGTTACTAAACTATCAAAAAATAAAGCTAAATGCTCTTTCAAGGGACTAGAATAAATTCACTACATCGGTCGTTAAAAACCCCACCAAAGAGGTAGCCATACCTGGGGTCAATCACCCCCCCCAACCCCCCCCCCCCCGGGTCCTTTATCATATGACTGCCCCTTTTAAATATAAATTTCAGTGTTCTAGCAACATAAACAGCCATTGGAAAACAATTTCAAGTATTTTGAAGGACAAATGTTTAGACAAATAAAAGGCATGGCAGTGGGGGCAGCATGTGCCCCTATTTATGCCAACCCAGTCCTTTTGTTTTAGGAAAATTCCTGTGTTTCAGTATGAGTTCTTTCAGTATATAAAATGATATTTAAGGTTCCTGGATGACATTTTTATTTTACGGGGAAGGGCTGGAAAAATATACTTCAAAATGTACACACCCAACAAAAATCCAAAACCTCCTTCATTTTCTTAAATTGGATGTTTTTTTCTAAGAACATAATACTTCTTAATGTAATGCGGTTAAGAATACGATGCATGGAATGTCAATATAACATAGAACAAACTTAAAATAAATGTCCAGTGCTAGTAAGAGGTCTTAGAACTTTTTCATCAGTTTTAAACCTACTGGAAAGATTAAGCTATGGGGAAAGATACGGATATGCAATTTGACCAAATTCACAAAAGCATCCGCAACTATATATATATATATATATATATATATATATATATATATATATATACTTTTTTTTTTTTTTGGGGGGGGGGGGTGCTTAGGGTGGAAATGAAAGCTGTGAATTTAGCATTTGTGAAAATTTTCCCAGTAGTTGGTCCATCCATTGTATTACTAGGGGACTTGATCTTCTATACTTCTCTCTTAACAAGTATGGAAAGCCTGCTTTAATCGTATGCACTTTACTTCTATTTTCATACAAAACTTTAGTATGTACTGGTGTCTCTCATCTGTAATCAAGTATAAACAGTAGTTTACATCCTTTTACTAAAGTTCAAAAGTTGAATTATGGCCTAGCCACAGATTCATCCAGCAGTATAAATTTTTTCCCTATGCCTGGCTAATGAAGATACTGTGGTGAGGTTGACAAATGGATGACTTTCAATATTTAGCACTAGGAAAGTGGCTGTGCCCAGACATGTTGTGCAAATACAGCTCAGATTTATTTTTCCAGGTTTGGCTCTGTACAGTGATGGCAATTGTGTGCGCGTGCTTTTGTAGCCCAAGACAAAGTACTAGTATGTTATAAGGATTTGCTTCAAAAAGAATGGATGGCAATTTCAGCTGGGTCTGCAGCTTTATTACAGAAGTAATCTAAGAATGCTTCAGCAGAATATGCACCACTTAGTTTCATGAAAAATTAATGTTTAGTGGATTGCTGTCAAAGCAATGAAGAGCTATGAAGCAGCATTTTGATATTTTAGTGCTACTGAGGATTTTAATGGTAAACTAGCAGTTTATTTCCCTAAATCATTTCTGCATTAATGTAGTAGAAGCATCTGCATACGTGCAGTAAACAAACAGTAAACCGAAGTATATGCCGGGATCAGGTCAAATGTCCATTTAACTCTACACCTTACTGCAGCCCACACGTTATAGCATACAACATTCAAGGCTAGGAACAGTTGGCAGTAAAGCAGCTATTTATTTATTTAAACTTTTGTTTGACTATTTTTGCTTACCAAGGTAGAGCACACCGATCCAAATGGACGTTTTTAGGATTTAGCTCTGGAATACATACTGAAAAAACATATACTAGCATAATAAAACAATATATGTGAAACATCAGAACAGAAAACATATCAACATAAAACTTTGTAGAATGCTACACACAGTATATGCACAATAAAAACGGTGTAATACAGGTGAAATAGATATCAACTGTAGAAGCTACAAGTCTACAACATACCATACGAAAAACTTTTTCATTGTTATACATAAGTATAAATACAATTGTTATAATGTGTTAAGCAGTAGAAAAAGTGATAGAGATTATAATGGTACATTACATTTGAAGCATTTAAATTCTGCAGTTTCAACAGATTTGTTTTTCAGTAGTAAGGGTACATTGCAGTCAGTGGCTTTCAGTTAGGTATACAGGGATTTCCAAAGTTTAGCAGCTAGCACTGAAAAACTAGGATTTCTGCAGGATGTTTATTATGAGGGATATGAAATGATAAAACATATGGAGGGAGAGACTTAAGACTGTATTAAGAGTGGGTGGGAGGGTGGCCTAATGGTTAAGGTGTTTGCCTTACAAACACAAGGTGCAGGGTTTGAGTCTCCCAAGGGATAATTGGCTAAGCTTAAAAATGGCTCGCAAGGGCAGTTAGCTTAGTACTAACCTATGAACCGTAGAGGAAACACTGATTCAAGTAAATACATGAACAGTAATACTGAACATCACTTTATTTAGGTGTTGGGAGGGTGGCCTAATGGTTAAGGTGTTTGCCTTACAAACACAAGGTACACGGTTTGAATCTCACAGGGGATAATTGGCTAGGCTTAAAGTGGCTCGCAAGGGCAGTTAGCCTAGTATTAACCTATGAACCTATAAACTGAAGTCTGCCAGTGAAAAAGGGAAATGAATGCAGTTTAAACAGTTTGTTAAGAAAGAAGCCCCAAGAGAAAGCCTGCTCTTTGCTGGACACCATTCAGCTTCTGTTGAGACCACACAATATTTGTAATGAAAAGCAAAAGTAACAAACAGACATACTTTCTTAGACATTATCTTTAGCCAAAACTGTTTTTTTGTTTAGAAGAAGCAATGAGAGGAAGTCCATATACGAGCTGTGAAAGTACTTTTCCATTCTCAGTTGCTGCTCTATCTTGTAGTCAAGAAATGAAAAATATTCCAGGTTCAGAAGAATACCTTGTTAATTTTTTGCATTGGACATTTTCTATGATGTTGAGAGGGTAACATTTGTTTAAATTATATTTCTAGATACGTGAATGCATCAATTGTCTCTACAATATTGGAATCACCGAAATTAATTTTCTTTTTTTTTGAGAAAGGGTGAGCTTTTGCTTGGTTCTAAGCAACATGGCATTAGTTATTTTGTAAAACTATATTCAGCAGTAGCGGGAACAAAAAAACTATCACAACTATAACTCAAACACACAAGTCTCACAGAGGCAGTTCTGATGAGACCTAACTGGTTTTATAGAGAAAAGAACTAAACCTTGTTTGTGATACCCAATAAAGTTGGCTTGGCTTGGCTTGTCTTCTGTGAGGCTTCTGTGTCTTCAAGTTGTAGGTCATGTTTAGTTCTTTTTGCAGTTAAGAATTAAGATGCACATACTGGGACTTGCTGTACAGAGGACTAAATCCCCGAGTACACCCCATAAAACCTATGTTTGGCTTTGGCATGGATGCTGGTTGGGATGACAGTGAATGGCTGACATGGACTCATCCATGCTGAAGAGACGGAGGCAGCCAGGCTCACTGCATTGGTGACACCAGAAGGAATGAAGGTGTATTGCCACAGAATGAGAGGCCTATCCTTCCCATGTTGCATGTGGTATGCCACTTGGGTGGAAGAGTGCATATGCACCAAAGTACACAATTACCTTCCTGGACAGCTACATTTGACCACACAGGGTCCCAAGAGGGGGATGACAGAAAAATTTGCTGGATCTGCAAACTGACCTACTCCCTAACACCAGACTTTCACCTCCACTGGGGAACGAATGGGCCCTCAGCCCAAAGGAGGAACAAACTGGTCAACTGAGTGCAGGAAGAAGAGCCACTGGACCAGTCCTGCAAAATAAGATGCATGTCATTAAGCCAGGTGTTCAGGAGAGCCAGGTCTTGTCTAAAGATTTTTTTTAAACTGCAAAAGAGGTGTTTGTTCTATAAATACTCAAGCCATCGGAATATAACATTACTGAAAGGTAAGGAATATCTACAAGTCTATCAATAAACAGCAAGAAAAAGTAAAGGGAAGACTACTGACTTTGATGGACTCCTTTTAACAAAGGGGCTCAGTCTGAAAGGGAGGGCCGTACCTTATCCTGGAAATTTCTGTCTGACAAAAAATTTTTACACCAGACTGTTGCCTTGTCACTGACACCTGCACCTGCAATGGTGATAAACAGCAGACTGGAGCTCACAAGATCAAATGCTCTGTCATAGCACCAGTCAAGTTTCCTTTACCCATGCTATATGGTAGTCATAGCACTTTTTCAACACCAAACACCATGTTGGTGTCTGGAAAGGAGATGGTAGTGCTGAATACAATTAGCCAACTAAGAACAGATTCATTTCTCTAACATTTTACCTGTAGGTAGTAGAAATCAAAGGGGATGAAAATCTGTGGAGGAAGATGCTTTCTGGATTTTTGGAAGGGGCTTAACAACTGCAGATCTCCAAACAAAGGTTACATTTCTGGAATTTTTGGAAGGGTTTAACTATTTCAAACCTCTAAATGGAGATCATAACTTTATGTTTACGGAATAAATTGAAGGTGAAGAAGGTCTACAAGATGTTCTTTACTAAAGAACAAGAATGAACCATGGATGTAATTTATCATTTCAGGGAGATGTTATGCAGGATTTTGAGAGCTCTCTATTTTTTTTTCTTTCTTTATAAAAAGAAAGTAAAATGGGCAAATATATTCAAGATGTGTACATGGTTCTCTATATCTACGTAGAGACGGGAAGAGGAAACGTCTTGTATGGTAAGTCATAAATAGGCAGATTAAACAGTTATTTTAAGAAGTCAATGCAGGACAGAAAATCACTGCTTGTTTTAATAAAAAGCTATAGAGAAGCAATTCACTTCAAGACATTGACTGTTTATTTCCAAAAGTGTACTGGGGTTAATAAATAAGTTTGTTGAAATTTAACAGTTATGACCCTATATTGCCTAACAGAATTTTCAGTTAGCTTAAAGAGAACTCAATATTCCCTGATCAGGCAGAAGTTTCCAATGACACCGAGCCTCATCTCTGATTTTAACAGCATTTCAACTAAGGGGTTGTCCAGTAGTTAATTCTTGGTTTAATGGGCCCTAATAATAACAGGACAGCATTCTGAAAACTCAGGAGAACAGAGGTTAGGTTTGTGACAGGAGATCCTGGATCTTGAGAGTACAGTCAAACAGGATGGTAAAGTTTAGCTTCTTAGGCCACTGAGTTACTGTTGTATTTTTGGATATAATGAGAAGTTCATTGGTTGAAGCTTTTGAGGGGGGAAATTAAGATAAATTAAAACAGGCATTTGAGGAACGGTTTGTTTTGTGAAGGAATAACACATCAAAGAGGGTTGGAGTTTTATGGCTTGAAAGTCTAGACACAGATCATCACAAAGGAGTCTATAACGGACTGTGGATAGAGGGATGGCTGCCAGTCTATCTGAATAATGGAGGGTCTTCAGGCCACTGATCTTTTAAGGACTCTCTGAGATCTCTCAAACTGAGGGATAGGTCTATAGAAATACATGCCAAAAAAAGCATTACATTAAATAATGGGTCTGATAAGAAATGCGTAAAGGGGATGTCTTTGTTAGTTAGTTAAGCCATGTAGAAGCTTTCCAATGGTCTGAATGGAGAGATGAAAAATCAGCAAGCAAAGGAGAGTAGTAGTGCTGAAACTGAATTCATCCTCAAGTCTTGGTGAGTACCTTCATGAGGTGAACCATGTTTTTCACAAAATCTCACCAAGGTGACACTGATATATAGACTGTATTTATACAGCATATATAATGGTCAGAAGTAGGTCAAAAACTAAAAAAAGATACCTGGGTGCACACGACCCAGGATAAAAAAGTGCCCAATCCTGGTAGGCGCACTAGTGCCAAGACTGGAAAAAAATAACAGTGTAGAATCCTCACCCATTGTAGAAGGAAGTATCAGTCCACAGAAATCAGAAAAATTGATAGAACCACAAAGACAATAGAGTGGACTATTGAGGATAAGAAAGAAACGATGTATTGTTACTATCATGCAAAAAGCCCAGAATTTCCAGACACAAAATATACAAAAAGATTAAGAGATAAGTTAGAGGAAAGAAAAATACTGTCAGAAGCTTCAAATAAAAATTTGGGGTCACTAATACAACAGATGTTTGAAAAAACAGTATACAGACCAAGAAATTTTGATCTGTTTGGAAAAAGAGGCATCTGAAGTAGTACAAAAATGTTAACAACAAAAACCTAGATATTTTTGAAAAGCATAAAAAGAAATACGGATATGGGAAAGAAAGAGAGATTTGATATGGTGCAATATTTATGCAAAGGCAAAAGCCAAATTAATCAACATAAAGAAGGCAGCCCCAAAGATACTTGAAGAGAAATACAGACAAAGGCATCCAGATACGGAAAATTTCACATTAAAAATAATATAACAAAGAGGGAATGTGGAAAAGAAGATTAGTAAAGTAGAAGTTAAAAAATAGAAGTTGAAGTTATGGAATGCCTGCAAAGTGAAGGATTTGATGTAGAAGGTCTAACACAGGTTACATCACAGCATGATGGAACGAGTCGCCAAAGTAAGGAAAAACAGGAAGATCAGGAGACATCTGAAGAAATATGAACATGGGAAACAAAAAGTGATTTAATATTATGTACTATATATGCAAAGGAGAAAGCAAAACTAATCAATACAAAAAGAACAGCACCAAAGATACCTGAAGAGAAATACAGGTAAAGAAATCCAAACATGGAAAACTTTACAATACAAAAAAAAAAGAAGATAAAAAGGAAAAGACGAAAAGGAGATCAGTAATGAAATAGAAACTGAGCTCATGAAGTACCTCCGAAGTGAAGGATTCAGTGTAGAAAATCTAATTCAGAAAGCATTACAATAGAACAGAGCAATGGGACTCCAAATTAAAGGGGAACCCAACAGAATGGGAAGCAACTGGTCAAGTGCCATATGAAGATATGTTGCAGCCTTCCACAGAAAACTAGTATAAACATTCACTTGAAGCTGGACAGCAAGGGAAGGAACAATAAACTGTGGAAACTGATGCGGTTAATGTTGAGGAGTGATAGGCAAGTGAGTTCTTATATGACAGAGCAACAGATAGCACAGGATGAAATTGAAGAGAATGTGCCGCAGGAAGATGCAACAGAACATTCTATAGAATGTCCGCAGGAAATGGAAAACAAAAAATGTGCCCTCAATCTAGAAGAAACCGAGCTAAGAGAAGAGTTGCTTGATTTAATAGAAATAGCTAGGCATATTAAGATCAATGAAAGAAATATACTGCAGAAGGTCAATAAAACCCAAAAAGTCAGAAGTTTGATAAAACAAATGAACACAGTAATTAGGACTGTCCATAGAGATTCATGTGATATAACAGAAGTAAACAGGATATATTACTGTGCAGCTAAATTAATAAATGATAAAGTTCCACCACAAGAACACAGGGAAGTGAGGGAGAGAAAGGGGAGGAATCGAATACCATCATGGAAGATCGAACAGAGAAAACCGTAAAGCAGCTAAGACAAGAAGTGTCAATATTAGAAGAGTATGGAAGAGGGACGAGATCAACAAAAATACTCAGGAAAGATATGCGATAAAAGCGATGTGCAATATTAGAACAGATCAGGATCTATCATGCACTATCATAAATAATAAACTAAAAATTAAAGATATGTAGACAAATATAAAGGAAATGTACAAAGTAAGCAATTTATTGATGACCCAAAAAAGTTTTATAGAGAACGGGGAAATAATATAAAAGGAAATGAAAGACCACCAAAAAAAGAAATACATTTTGGAGAAGTATCTATGAAGATCCCATGGAACATAACAAAGATGCTAAATGGATAGAAAAAGTTAAAGAAAAAATAAGAAGTTTAAAGGTACAGGATATGAAATGGGATAAAGTAACAGCTAGACAGACTGAAACAAAGTTAAGGAAAGCCTCTAATTGGAAAACCCCAGGCCCAGACGCAGTACCTAACTTTTGGTTAAAAGTTTAACTTCATTGCACGAAGATTTAGCCATGAGTAAGAATTATTTATATGTGCACCCTGAGCAGACACCAACCTGGCAAACAACAGGAAAAGCAATGCTCCTACTTAAGAGTGAACCTGCAAGCTACCCTAAAAATTATAGACCAATAACATGCTTTCCGACAACATACAAACTACACACAGGAATTGATGCCAACAGAGTTTATAGTCACTTAGAAGAAAACTCAGTCATAGCAATAGAACAAAAAGGTAATAAAAGAAAGTCATACGGAACAAAAGATCATTTGTTGTTAATAAAAGCCACAGTGGAGAACTGTAAAAAGGGGAAAATTTTAAGTACGGCATGGATTGACTACAAAAAAGTGTTTGATAGTCTTCCATATTCATGGATAAAAGAGTGCTTAAAATGGATAAGATACACCCTACACTGACTGACTACATTACAGTGACCATGAAACAGTGGCAGACCACCTAGCAATTAAGCCATGATAAAGGACAACTTATTATTCCAGGTATAAAAATCCAAAGGGGATATCCCAGGGTGACTCTCTGTCACTGCTGCTATTCTGCCTTGCCCTTAGTCCATTCGACTGTCTACTTAACAGCTTAGGACATGGCTATAACTTGGCTCCTAGAAAACAACAATGTACAAACACTTCTCACCTTCTCTTTGTCGACGATTTGAAACAGTATAGCTCACCAGATGAGGAACTGAAAGCACAACTGCAAGTTGTCAAAACCTTTATATAATGTTACTTGGTCTTGATAAATGTGCAAAAGCAACCTTTAAAGCAGGAAAAGGTACGGTTGTGTACACTTACCATAAATGTAGATGTTCGAGTGTACTTACTGTTGCAGTCATTACATTTGAGTTATCTGCTTGCAGGTAGCCCTCAGTCAGCCTGGTCTGGCGTCGGTTGCTGTCCCTTCTTCCATGATGTCAGGTAGCCAGGGGTATAAAAAGTACAGTTTTGTACCTACCATAAATGTAGATGTTCGAGGATCCACATTGCTGCAGTCATAACCTGTGGGTAGTCCGCTGTCCTCGGTCGGCCCGAATACCAAAGTGTTAGGCTGGCGTCGGTCATGGGCGCTCAGAACTGACGTCAGTACGCAGTAGTACTTAAGCGCATGACCGACGCCATATCCTCAGTCTTTCTTGCCCCAGATGTCAGAAGGCCTAAAAAGGAAAGGCCATAGCCAAAATAGAAATACCCAACAACCAACCTAGATAACCTAATAAGAACCCCAACAGAAACACAGCAACCCCAAACTATAGAGGGGAAGGAGGGAGGGTAAATTGGACTGCAGCAATGTGGATCCTCGAACATCTACATTTATGGTAGGTACAAAACTGTACTATGTTCTTCGTCTCACATTGCTGCAGTCATAACCTGTGGGTAGAATCCCAAAGCAAAGGTAAAGGGAGGCTGGCAAATTAAAAAGCATTAGGAGCTGCCAACATGCCCTGTAAAACTGCAGTGGCAAACCCAGCCCTAGACTTAGAATAAAGAGGGAGATGGTAATGTTTAGTAAAAGTGTGCACTGAACTCCAAGTAGCTGCCTCTAAAATATCCTTAGTAGCTACCCCCCTTAAAAAGGCAGTAGATGTGGCGGTAGCCCTAGTGGAATGAGCTCTGATCCCAGCAGGAACTTCCTTTCCATGATGAGAATAACAAAAAGCAATACAATGGCCAATCCACTTAGAAATAGTTTGCTTAGAAACAGCCTTCCCCTGTGAACCCAAAGCAAAAGAAATAAATAACTGTTGAGTCTGCCTGAATTCTTTAGTTCTGCTCAAATAATAGCGTAATTGCCTGTGAATATCCAAAGAATGCAAGACTTTTTCCCTTTTATTTTGGGGATCAGCATAAAAAGTAGGCAAATGAATAGACTGGTTTAAGGCCACATTAGAAATAACTTTAGGCATAAAAGTAGGGTTAGTACGCAAGGACACCCTATCCTTATGAAATATCAGGAAGGGTTCAACTGCCATGAGAGCCTGTAATTCAGATGCCCTCCTAGCAGACGTAATGGCCAACAAAAAGCCAGTCTTCCAGGACAAAAACTTCAACTCAGACGTAGCAGCTGGTTCAAAAGGAGGTAAAGTAAGCTTTTCCAACACAAAATTGAGATCCCAGGAAGGAGTAGGAGCTCTACATGTGGGTCATATGTTCTTTGCCCCTCTAAGAAATTGTCTAAACAAAGGGTGAGAAAATAATGGAGGGTCACAATCATAGTGAGCAGAAATGGCTGCAGCATGAACTTTCACGGAGGAGAAAGACAAACCCTTGTCTAATAATTCAGTAAGGTACTGTAGTGTAAAACTCAAATTAGGCACTGAAACATCAAAGCTCTTTGCTGTGCTCCAAAGAAAAAATCTCCTCCATTTATCAGCATAAACTTTTCTAGTACTAGGTCGCCTGGCTTCCAAAATGACATTCAAAACTTGTTGAGGAAGCTGCGACCCCCCAGGATCTAAAACAGAATACGCCAGGCTGTCAGATGCAGGGACTGTACCCTGACATTGAGAAAATGATTGCTTGCCTGGGACAAAAGGTGTGGAATTGGTGGCAAAGGCCAAGGAGGCTCCTGTACTAAACTCCTCAGCAGAGGATACCAGTGCTGACGTGGCCAATCTGGTGCTATTAGAATCATGCAAGGCTTGTCCTGTCTGACTTTCAAGAGTACCTTGGGAAGGAGAGGCAGAGGAGGGAAAGCATAGATGTGAAGGTTGTTCCAACTGAAAGATAGAGCATCCACTTTCCAAGCTTTTGGGTGAAACATCTTTGTGCAAAATTTTGGCAGTTGGAAATTTAGTGGAGAAGCGAACAGATCTATGTCTGGAGTTCCCCAAGCCACTGTCAACTGTTGGAATACATGAGGATCCAATTTCCACTCGTGGGGATCCACAATTTGTCTGCTCAAAACATCTGCTAAGGAGTTCTGTGCTCCTGGCAGAAACCGTGCTTGAAGAGTGATGTGCAAACTCAGAGCAGTCTCCCACAGAATCATAGCTTGTCTGCAAAGAGGGTAAGAATGGGTTCCCCCCTGCTTGTTGATGTACCACATGACTGTTGTGTTGTCTGTTTGAATCAACACCTGTCCCGGTTGAAGTAGATCCTTGAAGGCCATCAGGGCAAATTGGACTGCTAACATCTCCTTCATGTTGATATGCAGATGCTGTAGTCTGGGAGGCCACGTGTCTTGAATCCATTTCCCATTGAAGTGTGCTCCCCAAGCCAGATCTGAGGCATCCGTCGTTAAGATCTGACTCGCCTCTGGTCGGGTCACAGAGAGTCCCTTGTTTAGGTGACATTCCTGAGCCCACCACAAGAATTCCTTCTGGGTGCAAGGTATTATCTGAATGACAGTGTCCAAATCGTGGCAGTGTTGAGTCCATACACTTTTGAGATACCATTGTAGCTTCCTCATATGCAGTTTGGCATTGGGAAGTACCAGAATGCAATATGCCATGAACCCCAAGGCTTGAAGGACTGTCCTTGCAGTCAGCCTGGACATTAGGGATAATTGCTGGAAGTATAGGTGAAGATTTCTTTGTTTGTCCGGGGTCAAAAAGGCCATCTGAGAGGCTGTATTCAGTCTCACACCCAGAAAGCACATGTCCTGAGAGGGTACTAGACTGGACTTTGTTTCGTTCACAGAATACCCTAGGCACCTTAAAACTGCCATTACGTACTGTAGATGTTGAAGTAACTTGACTTTGTCTTGAGCAAGAATCAGGCAATCGTCCAGATAAGGATAAATTTGTATTCCTCTCAGTCTTAAGAAGGCTATCACAGGAGCCAGGACCTTTGTGAACACCCTGGGTGCAGTAGATAAGCCAAAGGGCAATGCAGAGAACTGATAATGAAAAGTACCAGCCCGAAAACGCAGGAATCTCCTGCAGCTGGGCCTGATAGGAATGTGAAGATAAGCCTCTTTGAGATCCAGAGTTACCATCCAGTGATCTTTGCCTAGCAGAGGCAGAAGTTGCTGCAAAGTTAACATCTTGAACTTTGGAATGTCTAGGTATGTATTGAGAATGGACAAATCCAGAATTGGCCTCCAAGTGTTTCCTTTCTTTGGCACAAGGAATAGGCGAGAATAAAACCCTAGGCCTACCTCTGACGGAGGTACCACCTGGATAGCCCCCATTTGTAAAAGTAAAGAAATCTGTTTGTGAGCCTCCAGCCTTTGCTGAGGAGGTACATCTGGCATGCCTTTGAAAGGAGGCAAGGTGTGAAAATAAAACTTGTAGCCTTGATTTATAATGTCCAACACCCATTTGTCCTGGGTGACCAAAAGCCAATTTTGTTTGAAAAGTGCCAACTTTCCTCCTAGAGGAGCTGCCAGACAGGAAGAATCTGGCAGCTGGAGATACAGGTCATTGGGTCTGTTTATGAAAAGGCTGACCCCTGCCTTCACCAGAAGATTGTGCAGGAGAACTCCAAGTCCTAGGTCTGAAAGAACCCTGAGCATGAGCTCTGCCCCTACCACGTCTAGACCTGCCCTTAGACTGAAAATCGGAAGAAGGGTAAGACCATCCTTTTGCAGGCCAATTTCTGCTAAACTTAGGGGGCTGCACTTGTAAAAATTCCTTAACCGTCTGCATGGACTTAGCTTTGTCTTCCATTTTTTTCAAAACTGACTCCACAGGAGAACCAAAAAGAACTTCAGATTGAAGAAGAGCATCCAAAATTCGAGCTTTAACATGCTCTGACAAATTTTGATCCTTAAGCCAGGCATGCCTACGAATAACTGAACAAGTGGCAGCCACCCTGGAAGAAGCCTGAAGAGCATCGAAGCCACACTGAAAGGAATGCTTACCAACCTGATCTGAGGCATGAACTAAGTCCTGCAATTCCTTACACTCTATACCCTCAGCTAAAGCATCTACCTTAGATTTCAACTGACTTAACAGAAAGTTCTGATACTTTAGCATATGAAACTGGCAATTTAAAGCCCTCATAGCAAGAGTGGAGGAGGTATACACTTTTTTATCCCACCTATCCAAAGCCCTAGAATCTTTATCCAGAGGTACTGGATTCTTAACTACAGAAGCCCTGACACCCTTAGGTCCTTGACTAATAGTTTCCGGGTCAGCTCTAGGACTCTTATACAAATATTTATGAGCCTCTGGAACTCTGTAATACCTGTCTGGCTTGACAGGGGCAGGGGGTAAAGAATCAGGATTAAGGGAAGCTTCGGAAAAAACATCCTGAACAACATCTAAAACGGGGAATAGCCAAAGGTCTATGTTGTGGCAAAAACAAAAATTCCCTAAGCCTCTTACGAGAATCTGAAAAATCCTGACCTTCCCACTTGAAATGCTCCCTCATGGAGTGCAGGGTTTCAGAAAAGGAAAAATCCTCTGGAGGAGAAGCAGAAGGACAGGAATCCTCTGCCTCCGAATCAGAATAGGGAGGAAAATCCTGAATGTCCTCAGCTGAAGACTCAGAGTAATCTGAGGAATGCTCCAATCCCTCCACATCTGTCTCCACCCTAGGTCTCTTGTCTGGAGGGGGCATAGAACCCCTGATTAAAGTAATCAAATCCTCTGCCATTTTCAACATATGTTTTTTAGGCACAGAGCCCGAAGAACTAGGGCTGATGCCTGTGCCAGAAAGACCAGGTCTAGCTTTAGCATGGCCCTTAGTGACAGAAGTAGAAGGCCTAATAACCTTTTGTAAGGATGGAACTACAGAAACTTGAGAAGCCCCCTCGGCCTGACCTAACTCCTGAGAGGCCAATTCCTGTAAAATTAAAGGTTCCTCCTGTGATTCAGCTGAAACCTCGGCTGGATCCACAGATTCAACCGTAGTTTCCATAGAACCGGCGTCCTCAATGGATGACTCATCCTGTTTAGACTTTAACGATTTATCTTTTCGCTTCTTTGCGGTAGCGGGCATCGGAGGATCCGACGGCATGTTGTAGTTACACCGCTTACCGAAAACAAGCCTAGCACAATCTAATCTGCGTTTAATGGTGCGCTTATTAAATCTAGCGCAAAAGCGACACCCGACTACGTCGTGCTCAGGCCCCAAGCAAGGAATACAGAGAGAGTGATAGTCCCTATGAGGTATCTGTTTCCCTCAAGAAATACAATTATTAACTTTTTCTGACATCCGGATTAACTGAGGCAAGAAAAGACAAAAATATTCCCCAACGGGGTACTTAGCCCAACTTGGTCTTCGGTCTGAAACTCGAAAAACGAAAATTTCAGGAAGCCGAACGGCACTTGCAAACGCTGCTTCTGCTTCGGACCATGCGGCAAGAAAGACTGAGGATATGGCGTCGGTCATGCGCTTAAGTACTACTGCGTACTGACGTCAGTTCTGAGCGCCCATGACCGACGCCAGCCTAACACTTTGGTATTCGGGCCGACCGAGGACAGCGGACTACCCACAGGTTATGAATGCAGCAATGTGAGACGAAGAACATCATGCAGCCAACGCCATTACATCAGTTTTTCTTACCCCAGATGTCAGGTGCCCCCCCCCCCCCTAACGGGAAGCAATTAAATATAAAAGTACAAAGATATACCTCCAACAAAAAAGCAAATACACCAAAAAGGCTTTTAAGCATAGTAAAGGAAAGTGGAGGTATAGCCAAAAGAACTTAGGGGGCTGGACGGAGGGTAACCAGGACTGCAACAGTGAATACACTCGGACATCTAAATTTATGGTAAGTGTACACAACTGTACTATGTTCTTTGTGTTTCAATGTTGCAGTCATTACATTTGGGTAGATTCCCAAAGCTATGGTTGGGAGGAGGAATTTAGATAGCATTAGGGCCAGCTATAAGGCCCTGCAAGACTGCAGTGGCAAAGCCAGCTCTGGATTTAGAGAAAATTGGCAAATGATAATGCTTGGTGAAAGTATGTACAGAACTCCAGGTAGCAGCTTCTAGGATGTCCCTAGTAGGGACGCCTCTGAGAAAGGCTGTAGAGGTAGATGCAGCCCTAGTGGAGTGAGGTCTGATCCCCTGGGGGATAGGTTTTCCATGGTGCTTATAGCAGAAATGAATGCAATGGCTTATCCATTTAGAAATGGTTTGCTTTGAAACAGCCTTCCCCTCTGCCCCTGCGGCAAATGCCACCAGCAGTTGTTCAGAATTCCTTTGAGGTTTAGTCCTGTCCAAGTAGAATCTAAGTTGTGCACATCTAAGGAATTCAGTATCCGTTCCCCTTTATTCTGTGGATTGGGAAAGAAGGTTGTCAAACGAATGGACTGATTAAGAGCCACACTGGATACCACACCTTGGGCATGAAGGATGAATTGGTTCTGAGGGACACCATGTCCACATGAAAGATGATGAAAGGCTCCACTGCCATAAGGGCCTGTAGTTCAGATACCCTTCTAGCTGAAGTGATTGCTAAAAGTAAAGCTGTTTTCCAGGGAAGAAATTTTTAAGTCTGCAGTAGCAGCTGGCTCGAAAGGAAGTAGAGTGAGTTTCTCCAAGACAAAGTTAAGGTCCCAGGCTGGGGTTGGAGCTCTCCTGGGTGGTCTCAAATTCTGAGGAACTGCTTAAGCAGTGAATGAGAGAAGAGGTAAGGTTCTGTGTTATATTGAGCAGAAATGGCTGAGGCGTGGATTTTAATGGAGGAAAAAGACAGGCCCTTGTGAAGCATCTCAGTTAAGTATTGTAAAATCTGAGGTAAATAGGGAGCTGCTGTGCTTATCCCTTAAGACTGGTTCCAGGCACAGAATATTTTCCATTTTTCAGCATAATATTTTCTAGTACTAGGCCTCCTTGCCTCTAAAATGATATCCATCACAGGTCTGCTGAGGGATGGTACAGGAGAGATTAAGTAGAAGCTGAGGGTGCAGAATCTGGTTTTCCTGCTGAGACAGCAGGGAAGGAGTCTGAGGCAGGTGCCACGGAGATAACCGTGACACATTGCGCAGGAGGGGGTACCAGTGTTGGAGCGGCCAGTCTGGAGCAATGAAAATCATCCTTGGTTTGTCCTGTTTGATTTTTAGTAGTACTTTGGAGAGCAGAGGCAGAGGGGGAAGGCATAGACTGATAGGTTTTTCCAGCTGAAGGACAGAGCATCCACTTTCCAGGCTTGTTTGTGGGGAGTCCTTGTGCAACTTATGTCCAACTGGTAGTCCTGGGGAGAGGCAAACACGTCTATATCTGGACTCCCCCATTTGCTTGGTTCCAGTTTCCACTCGTGTGGGTCCATGAGGTTTCTGCTTAGTCCGACTGCCAGTGTATTTAATTTTCCTGGCAGGAATTGAGCTTGTAGGTGCACTTGGTAGCTCAAGGCTGCATTCCACAATGCCATGGCTAGTCTGCAGAGGGGGTAAGAATGTGTACCCCCCCCCCCGCTTGTTTATGTACCACATAACAGTGGTGGTGTCTGACTTTACCATTAGTTGTCCTGGAAGAATGCGGTCCTTGAAGGCTGTCAGAGCACTCTGTACAGCTAACATTTCTTTTTGATTGATATGCAGGTACATTTGACTTGGGTTCCATTTATCCTGAATGCACTTCCCTGCCAAGTGAGCCCTCCATGTACTGCGTGATGCATCTGTTGTTAGGGTTTGGGCGGCAGGGGGTGGTGTGAAAGGTAGTCCCTTGTTTTGGTGGCAGGCCTCTGCCCACCAAAGGAACTCTAGGCGTAGGCAAGGTATGATAGGAATCATTGTTTCAAGGTCTTGAGAATGTTGACACCATAGGCTTTGTAGATACCACTGTAGTTTCCTCATATGCAGTCTTGCATACGGAATTAGAAGAATGCAGGAGGCCAAGGAGGCACAGCACGAAGCATCAGAGACTATCCATGTGCCACTAACAGTGGGTAAAACTGCCTTCCAGTTTATAGCCTGCTAAAGACCACCCTCCCAAACCCAGGAACCCCACTCGGCCTTCCTGAGAACACTGGAAAATATGAAGGTCTCTCCAAATGCCATTATATTGGGCGACTTCAACTACCCAAACATAGACTAGGAGCATTACTCTAGCTCCAACACCCTAGCCCAAAGATTCCTAGAATTTATAAACTCAAATGCTATGGAACAACTTGTTACCACTCCCACAAGAGGGAAAAACATACTGGACCTGATCATCACCAACATGGGGACTCTATGCTCCAGACCAGAAGTGTATCCCTCACTGGTAAGATCAGACCATAAACTAATCTCACTAGATATTCACATTCCGACCCCAGCCCCTGCCTAGAAAACCACAGTGAAAAATTTCTCTAAAGCAAATTTCACACTCCTCAAAACCGAGGTGGAACCCTTCAAAGCCCCCGGGCCTGTGGAAAATACGTCCCAGACCGCAGAATCCTTTATAAACGCATTCTATGAACACCTTCAGGAATACATGGATCATGCAATCCCAAACAAAACCAAGACCCAATCCTCCAAAGGCAGGCGTCCTGTCTGGTGGACCCCAGCCATAAACAAACTATACAATAGAAGGAGGAAGCTACTACATGATAGAGCAAAATCCCAAAAAGGGAAGGCATCTCTGATCAGTATTAGCAAAAAACTACGGGCACTCATAAAATCGTCTAAGGCCAGCTTCGAGAAAAAAACTGCACAGGACACTAAGGATAATCACAAGGCTTTCTTTAGTTATGTTAGGAACCTGGGTGGGAATTCCCAGATATGCTCAGAATTAGTCCAAAATGACAAAAAATACACTGAACCCACAGACACTGCCAACATCCTAGTTGACAGGTTCAGCGCAAACTTCTCCCCCCCCTTCACCACCAAAAGGGCAAATATCTATCCCAGCAGAGTGCTGCCCCCCCTGACATCTCAGATGCTCAGGTAAGAGCCGCCCTCTCCAAAGCAAAAAACACAGCATCAATGGGACCAAACGGTGTCCCGGGCTGCGTCCTACATGAACTCCAAGAAGAACTAAACCCAAACATAAAACTACAGTTCAATTTCAGCCTTACTACAGGATATGTACCCAAAGAGTGGCGTACAGCAACAGTGATCCCTCTCCACAAAGGTGGTGCCTCAACGGATCCTGGAAACTACTGCCCCATAAGCCTGACTAGCTTGGTCTGCAAAGCTATGGAAAGGATCATCATGGACCTCATAAATAACGATATTGGGGACCTACAGACACTGGATCCTACCCAGTTCGGCTTTGTTAAGGGCAGATCCTGCCTCTTAAACCTGGTCGATTTCTTTGAAACAGTCACCAAGGCCATTGACGAGGGGAAGGTGGTCCACACAGCCTACCTGGACCTCGCAAAAGCCTTCGATACAATACCCCACTCGGGCATTATAGATAAGCTCACCAGCTTAAATATAAACCCCTATCTCACTAGATGGGTTGCAAACTGGCTCAAAGACAGAACCCACATGGTTAGAATTGCTGGAGCCATGTCAGACTCCAAACCAGTTACAAGTGGCGTCTCGCAAGGCTCAGTCCTGGGACCTCTCTTGTTCGGTATATATTTCTCGGAGGTACAGGCCAACACGGAAGGACTGTGGCTGACCAAGTTCGCAGATGACTGCAAACTGGGCGCCATAATCGACTCTTCAGCCAACACAAGCATCCTACAAAAGGGCCTCAAAGAAACAGACAACTGGTGCCAGAGCCATGGCCTCAAGCTAAACGCCAAAAAGTGTATAGTCAACCCCTTCGGCAAAAACATAGTGCCCACAAATTACCACATAGATGGTAATCCATTAAGTACAGAAGAAGTAATTAGGGACCTGGGGACCCAAGTTGATAGCAATCTCTCATTCGACAACCACGTGGCCAAAGTGGTTAGAAAAATATTTTATATAGCCCACCTAATCATGAAGGGATTCACATCTAGATCAGGGGAGGTCATCGTGCCTCTTTACTCATCCCTCATCAGGCCCATAATTGAGTACAATGCCCCTTTTGGGATGTACCTTACCAGACACCTGCAGCAACTGGAAAGACCCCAAAAGTACCTCACCAAGAGGATCAAAGAGCTCAAACAGATGCCATATGCTGCCCGGTTAAAGAAACTTCAGCTCTACTCAGTGGCATACCACCTGCTCAGAGGCGATCTGTGCCTGACGTATAAAGCCATGTCCAACCCGGAATTAATGGACATGCTTCATTTCAGAAAATCCAAATCCCATCTAGCTACGCGCTTGAGAGACTTGAACCTCAGCACTGAAATAAATAGGACATGCTGGAGGGACAGATTTATAACCCAGAGGCTCCCTTCACTCTGGAATAAAATCCCAGTCCATGTTAGGCAGAGTCCCTCATTGACTCTCTTCAAGAGAAATCTTGATGAGTAGATGGGAGATTGTAGATTTACAATCCGGGTATCACTTCTGTGTCACTGTTAGACAGAGGCACAGTATACTAACCTTGAAAAAGGGCATAGCAAAATTCAATTAAAATGGGTGGCGAAAGCCAAACACACTCTGGCTAGGCTTGTAAATGCCCTAGGGCAGACAGCCTAGTATGAACCTATGAACCCCAAGGCTTGTAGTACTTTTCTTGCGGATAGCAGGGTTTTTGTGGCCATTTGTTTGAAGTAGGTTGTCAAATGGATTTGTTTCTCTGGCGTGAGGTAAGCCATGTGGGAAGTTGTATTCAAGTTTGCTCCCAGGAATATAATTTGTTGACAGGGTACCAGGGTACCAGGTGTGATTTCTTTTCATTTATGGTGTATGCCAGACAAGTTAGAACCCTTTGTACAAAGGCCAGATGATTCAAAAGTATGTCCTGGCTTTCTGCCTAAATTAGACAATTGTCCAGGTATGGGTATATTTGAATATTTCTTTGCCTGCAAAATGCAATAACTAGCCTGGGCGCAGAAGATAAGCCAAAGGGCAGTGCAGAGAACTGACAGTGCGTGTAGCCTGCTTTGAAGCATAGGTATCTTCTGCAAGATTCCTCGATTGGGATGTGCAGAGGTATGCTTCTTTTAAATCTAGTGTTGCCAATCAGGCATCTTTGCCTAGCATAGGAAGTAACTGGTGAAGAGTCAGCATCTTGAATTTTGGAATCTCCAAAAGGTGTTTAGAGTAGACAGGTCCAGGATAGGATGCCATGAATTGTCTTTTCTGGGTACCAGGAAAAGTCTCGAGTAGAAACCTTGTCCCTTTTCCTCTTCTGATACCAGTTGAATAGTCCCCATGATTAAGAGAGAAAGTATTGTTTTTGGGCCTCTGCCCACTGATTTGGGGGTAGGTCCGGCCACCAGCTTGGTGTTGGCAACGTGTGGAAGTGAAATTTGTATCCCTGGGACACTATATTTAAAACCTATTTGTCCTGGGTAATGAGTTCCCAATTGTTTGCATGAAGAGCAATCTTTCCCCCCAAAGGGGCAGTCAGTTGATAAATGCTTGGAAATTTTAAAAGAAAGTCACTGAGACAGTTTACCATACTGGACTATACTCTTAAATGATAAAAGATGGTCCTCTATGGCTAGTAACCCCCCGAAAACAACTTATAGAAAAGGGAAAAATTTAAAAGCACTTCTTGAAAGAAGAGATCACAACATTAAAGACAAAGGGACCTTCTGTTGTGGGTGTTGCAAATATTGCAAATACATCAAGAAAGGGAATAAACATGTAATTAACAGTAAGACATACACCTTGAACACCAAACTAGATTGTAATTCTAGAATGGTGGTATATGGGGCTTTATGCACAGTATGTGCATGTTTCTATATAGGGAAGACAGAAAGGAGGCTGCGAGATAGGATATATGAACATGTTAATGCCATCTCGAATTTGAAATCTGATAATGCCCTAAGTAAACATATTTCTGCCTTCCCTGATCATAATTTTAAATTTATAGGGCTTGACCAAATTAAACCAGATAGTAGAAGGGGACCCTATAATTTACTACTGGAGGAGCATGAATTATCATGGCAATTCAGAACGAATGCCTTCATGGAACCTGGACTAAATGAGCATTGCAACATTCAATGCCTCTTGAAGCTAAAAAGCTTAAACAGATAACACCTCTTTTAGGCCAGGACCCTTATTTATTTATTTATTTAATTATTTACTTACTTAATTAATTATTGGGCATTCTCTAAGTATATTTTGTTAATGTACCACTCTAAGATTCCTAGTTTAGGTTTGAACTTGTGATTGCCATTAAAATGATTATGGAAGACATAATTTTAATTACAAACCTATAAATAAATTAAATCAAGCTAAATATATAATTAATAAAATAATTAGGGAGCATTCCCCTTTAAAGAACTGATAGAGGGGGGAAAAAGATTTTTGGAGAGGTGAAAGACACTCTCCTTTTACTTATGAGAAAAATACTAACATAATTACTATAAGGTTATAATCCCCACCTGTAGAACAACCTTCAAGAGGAGATCAAATAAAATTCACACCCTAAAGTACCTTTTCAAAAGGGAGAAGTGATTAAATGGTAGAATAGAGCAGGAATATCTGTTAATACCATGTCTATCCATATACTATACACTAGCAGCTAGCAAACACCATTGCCTATTTAAACTTTAAGAACTGTTGATTTGTTAGTAACTGTGGTAATTAAGTTAATCATGACATCATAATTAGTTCATGATTCAATGTGTATTATATAAGCTGGAGGCTGAACTGTGTGTTTTATCTGAAGAAGTCACCCTATCCAGGATGACGAAAAGCGCTTAATGTTATAGAAGTTTTTACTCTGCATTCGTGTTTGTTTATCCGCACTAGTGGTTGGTACTGAATAAATTCCAGGACTGTTTTAATAACTACGAAGTGGTTTTTTGGCCAGAAGCTTTTTATTCTTTGTTCGGCAGTTTTTGGAAAGTTTATCTTGGTTTTGAGGACAGCGGACTACCCATAAGTAAGGACTGCAGCAATGTGAGATGAAGAACATCCTGGGTTTTTTGCTGTGTCTGGGTTTGGCTTGAGAAGACCTGGAAGGGGCTGGAAAGGACCAATTCTTAGAGGGCCAGTGCCTACTAAACCTAGGAGGCTGAACTTGTAAGAAATCTTTAACAGTTTGCATAGATTTAGCTTTATCTTCCATCTTTTTAAGAACTTCCTCAGTCTTGTTGCCAAACAGGCGGTCCTGATTTAAAGGAGCATCCAATACTTTAACTTTAACATGATCAGGCAAAGATTGTTCCTTAAGCCAAGCATGCCTTCTGAGCACAGACCCAGTAACAGTAACCCTGCAAGAGGCCTCTAAGGAATCAAAACCACATTTCAAAGTATGTTTTCCAACTTGTTCAGCAGAACGCATTAAATCCTGTAATTCTTTATTTTCCACACAGTCAGGAATCAACATCATTTTCTGTTTAAGCAGTTCAATAACATGTTGCTGATACTTTAACATATGAAACTGGCAGTTTAAAGCCCTAATGGCCAAGGTTGCAGAAGTGTAAACCTTCTTACCCCATCTATCCAGCACCCTGGAGTCTCTATCAGAAGGGGTAGGATTTTTAGCAGTAGAAGCCTTAATGCCCTTGGGCCCCTATGAAATAGTCTCTGGACCTGTAATATGATTTTTAAAAAGGAACTTGTGGGACTCAGGGAACCTGTGGTATCTGTCAGGTTTTTTGGGAGAAGGAGGCAGGGAATCAGAAGCCAAATCAGATTCCAAAAAAGCATCATCAACAATGTCTAGTACAGGAGGAATAGCTTAAGACCTATGCTGAGGTAGGAGAAGGAAATCCCTAAGCATCTTTTTTGAATCAGAAAAATCTTGCCTTTCCCAGTGGAAATGCTCCCTTAGAGTATGTAAGGTTTCCCCAAAATAAAAATCCTCAGGAGGGGAAGCAGAGGGAATGCAGTCCTCTGCATCAGAATCTTCATAAGTAGATAAGGGCAAATCCCGATCATCAGAAGAATCAGAAAAAACAGAATCCTGATCAGAAGATTCATAATCAACTTCAGTTCTAGGCCTCTTAGAAGGGGGAGGGGGTGGCTACCCCTGATTAGAGTTATTAGAGCTTCAGCCATTCTTATCATTTGTTTTTTTAGGCATAGAGGCCAGAGCATGTGGCCTGGGCATCGGTTTTTTAGGCATGGATCGAGATTTAGGCCTAAGTAAAGAAAGAGGCATTGGTTTAATATGCAAGTCCATAGGCCTGAATACACCCTCAGAAGCCGGTGCCTGCACAGCGGCTCCGGACCCATCCAAGGTACAGACATCCGCGGGTTCCATAGTTGAAGCATCTTGCGGCATACCGGACTCCGAATGGGTCTCAGTAGAGGCCTGCGAATCAGAAGTAGCGGGTATCAGGGGCTGCGAAAGCATTAATTGCATTAATTTTGCTTTTTCCTCCATTTTCTTTAGCACCTCCTCTGCTTTAACACCAAACAATACATCTTTTTGAAGAAGTGCATCTAATAATTTAGCTTTGACATGATCTGGTAAGGTTTGCTCTTTGAGCCAAGCATGCCTACATATAACAGACCCCGTAACAGAAGCTCTACATGAGGCCTCTAAAGCATCAAAACCACACTGCAAGGTATGTTTACCCACTTGCTCTGCACCATGCAACAAATCCTGCAACTCTTTTAAATCTGGTTGTTCTGGTTGTGTCATCTTGCTTTTCAGCTGAGATATCAAAAACTGTTGATACTTTAACATATGGAACTGACAGTTTAATGCCCTCATGGTTAAAGTGGCCGAGGTGTACACCGTTTTCCCCCACCTTTCTAAAGATCTGGAATCTCTCTCTGAAGGTAATGGGTTTTTTGCAGTAGAGGCCTTAATTCCCTTGGGACCCTGTGAAATAGTTTCTGGGTCAGCAGTATGGCTTTTATATAGGAACTGGTGAGAATCAGGAACCCGGTAATACCTGTCTGGTTTAATAGGAGCTGGAGGCAAAGAATCAGGATTAAGGCTGGCTTCTGTGTACACATCATCCAATATATCTAAAACAGGAGGGATAGCCAGAGGCCTATGCTGGGGGAGCAGAAGAAATTCCCTGAGCCTTTTCTTGGAATCTGAGTAATCTTGGCCTTCCCAGTGAAAGTGTTCCCTCAATGTATGCAGGGTTTCCCCAAAAGAGAAGTCCTCAGGGGGGGAGACCAAGGGAATAGACTCCTCTGCATCAGATCTTCGAATGGAGAATAGGCACAATCCTGGTCCTCAGATAGTTCTGAGGTAATAGAAGCTTGATCTGAGGAAGGGTAGTCTTCCTCTAATCTGGGCCTTTTGTCAGAGGGGGGTTGAGAACCCCTGATAAGAGTAATCAAATCCTCAACCATTTTAAGCATCTGTTTTTTAGGCATGGTGCCTTGAGAGGGTGTCTGAGGAACCTGTTTTTTGGTTTTCATGGCTGTTTTAGATTTAGTGAAGGCTTTAATAGAGAAGGAGGAAGGCCTGAAGACCCCTTGAGAAATGGCAGGCCTGTCTAAGTTCTGAGTTTCCCCGCCAGGAGTGGCGTCGGTATCTGTAGTAGGAATGGGGGCCGAGGAGCCAGTGACCTCGGGTACTGAAGACACCGGTAATGCATTGTCATTGGTACTCAGGGGCTGTGTAGGCGCCTCGCTGAGTACCGGAGAACTGGTAGTCGGCCATAGCGTGGTATCAGTAGGTGGTGCGAACCTCGTATGTCGGTCCTTATCTTTGCGAATTTTGCTCAAAACTGGAGTCGGAGTATCCGACGACATAATATAATTAAATTTTTTGCCAAAAAAGTGAAGGGTGAATTCCGCCCGATGCTTATTAGTGCGTTTGTTGAATCTAGCACAAAAACGGCAGGCCGAGACGTCGTGGTCTGGGCCTAAGCAAGGTATACAGTAAGAGTGGAAATCCTTATGCGGTATTTGCTTCCCACATGAAATGCAATTATTAACTTTGTCTGACATCGGTCTGAGGCAAGAAAAGTTTCCCCAACGGGGTACTTAGCTTTCAAGAAGACTTTGGCTGAAATACTTTCGTAAATCTCAGGAGCTGGCCGACCGGCACTTGCGAACTGCTTCTGGCACCGCGCGGCAAGAAAGACTGAAGAAAATGGCGTCGGCTGCCTCTTTTATACCCCTGCCGCACTGATGTCAGGGAAGAAGTGACGACAACTGACGCCGGACCTAGACTTTGGAATTCGGCCAACCGAGGACCCGCCTGACGGCAGGATAACACATCTGTTATGACTGCAGCTGTATGCACGATGAACATCTACACTACATTTTTTCATATTTAGTTTGATACCATTTTTCCTTCCAGCATTTATCAAACCCTACTCCATGTTGGAGCAATTGCTAGACAGTGGAAGATCAAGTAACACCACCCAATACAATATCTACAAAGTTAAGAAAACAATAGGTCACTTATTTTAAACATGTCTGAGTGCATTTCCTTTATTTTTCCTGTAAATCACTGGAAGCCATCTCCAGTAATGAAGCTGCAACTTAAACGGCTTTTTGGTAAACAACTGCATGATTTTTCTCACCAAGGGCTTTCTTTTCTGGTAATATATTTTCACTTACCGTTTTCCAGTGCTCTTCTCTGCTGTCATCTAAATATTGTAATTACTTGCCAGTAACTAAATGTTATCAACACTAAAAGTTTTTAATGGTTTTTTAAACAATATATTGGTTTTCATATTGGAGAGCTCAACTCAACATGTTACTCAGTCAGATGCCATCTTAGAAGTCCCAGCATAATGGAATTTTTGAACTAGTGTGAGAACAGAAAGGCAAAAATACTACTTTGTTATTAGTGGGAAATTTGAAAGGGTTAAAACATACTTTGTGCAGATAATTTCCCCATTAGGGAAACCACCGTAAAAAATTTTCTCCAAAGCCAAATTCACGCTTCTTAAGACAGAAGTGGCAAACTTCACGACACCCATGCAGACGGACAACAAAGGTACGACTGCTGAATCCTACACAAATGCACTTTATAAGCACTTTCACGGGTGCATGGATTGTGTTATCCCTAACAGAAAGTACAGTTGTGAGCACTTACCATAAATGTAGATATTCGAGTGTATTCATTGTTGCAGTCATTACATTTGGGTTATCTGCCTGCAGGTAGCCCTCAGCCGGCCTGAATATCAGAGGCTTGGATTCCTACGTTGGATGCTGTCTCTTCTTCCATGACGTCAGGTCGTCAGGGGTATAAAACATGCAGCTGACATCATTACGTCAGTTTTTCTTGCCCCAGATGTCAGGTGCCCCCACAAAGGGACGCAATTATATGTTATGTTACACCTCCAATAAAAAGCAAATACACCAGAAAGCTTAAAACACGAAGCAAAGGTAGAGCCAAGAGAAGTCAGGGGGCTGGAGGGAGGGTAACCAAGGCTGCAACAGTGAATACACTTGAACATCTACATTTAAGTGTACACAACTGTACTATGTTCTTTGTGTTTCACTGTTGCAGTCATTACATTTGGGTTGATTCCCAAAGCTAAGGAAGGGAGGAGGAAGTTATAGAGAGCATTAGGACCAGCTATTAAGCCCTGCAAAACTGCAGTGGCAAAACCAGTTCTGGAATTAGAAAAAATAGGCATGTGGTAATGCTTGGTGAAGGTATGCACACAGCTCCAGGTAGCAGCTTCTAGGATGTCCCTGGTAGGGACCCCTCTGAGAAAGGTTGTAGAGGTAGATGCAGCCCTGGTGGAATGTGATCTTATCCCCTGTGGGGTAAGTTTTCCATGGTGCTTACAGCAGAAATTAATGCAATGGGCTATCCATTTAGAAATGGTTTGTTTTGAAATGGCCTTCCGCTCTGCCCCTGCAGCAAAGCCAATTAGCAGCTGTTCAGATTTTCTGAGAGGCTTAGTCCTATCCATATAAAATCTAAGTTGTCTGTGCATGTCCAAAGAGTGCAGAATTCGTTCTCCATTGTTTTGTGGATTCGGGAAAAAAGTAGGCAAATGAATGGACTAATTTAGGGCCACACAAGACACCACCTTGAGCATAAAGAAAGAATTGGTCCTGAGGAAAACCCTGTCTGCATGGAAAGTAATGAAGGGTTCCACTGCCATGAGGGCCTGTAATTCAGACACTCTTCTTGCTGAAGTGATGGCTAGAAGGAAGGCTGTTTTCCAAGAAAGGAATTTCAACTCTGCAGTTGCAGCTGGTTCAAATGGAGGGAGAGTGAGATTTTCCAATACAAAGTTAAGGTCCCAGGCTGGAGTAGGGGCTCGCCAAGGGGGTCCTACATTTTTAGCCCCTCTGAGGAATTGGTTTAACAGGGGGTGAGAGAAGAGAGGTGGTTCAGTATTATCATGTGCTGAAATTGCAGAGGCATGGATTTTAATTGACGAGAAGGATAGGCCCTTGTGGAGCATTTCTGTTAAGTACTGAAGAATATAACGAAAACTGGACAACGTAGTGCCCATACTCTGGGTCTGGCTCCAGGAAAAGTATCTTTTCCACTTTTCAGCATAGGATTTTCTAGTACTATGTCTCCTTGCTTCCAGAATGACATCTAGCACCTGCTTACTGAGGGATGCTGTTGGAGAGCTCAAGGAAATAGCCAGGCTGTAAGGTTCAGGGTTTGAAGCTAAGGGTGAAGAATCAGCAGGGAAGGTGTCTGAGGTAGGTGCCATGGGCCTAGCAGTATCATGCTACGCAAGAGGGACCAGTGCTGGTGAGGCCAGTCTGATGCAATAAGTATTGTCCTTGGTTTATCCTGTTCGATCTTTAGCAGAAGCTTTGAGAGGAGAGGTAGAGGGGGAAAGGCATAAACCAAGAGGCTTTCCCAGGTAAAGGGCAGGGCATCCACTTTCCAAGCTTGACTGTGGGGAGTCCTTGTGCAAAATTTGTCCAATTGGTAGTTCTGGTGGGAGGCAAACAGGTCTGTCTCTGGAGTCCCCTATTTGTTCCTCAAGAGGTTGAATATTTTTAGTTCCAGTTTCCATTCATTTGGGTCCATGAGATTTCTGTTTAAGTAGTCTGCCAGTGAATTTAGCTTGCCTGACAGGAATCGAGCTTGCAGGTGCACTTGGTAGCTCAAGGCTGTGTTCCACAGAGCCATGGCTAGTCTGCAGAGAGGGTACGAGTGGGTTACCCCCTGCTTGTTTATGTACCACATAACTGTGGTGTTGTCTGTCTTTACCAATAATTGTCCTGAAAAGTTGTGGTCTTTGAAGGCTGTCAAGGAATTCTGTACAGTTAACATTTCTTTTTGGTTGATATGCAGGTGCATTTGACTCGGGTTCCATTTGCCCTGAATGCACTGCCCTGCCAAGTGAGCCGCCCATGCATAGTCTGATGCGTCTGTTGTTAGGGTTTGGGCGGCAGGGAATAGATTGAAAGGGAGCCCCTTGTTGTGGTGGCAGACCTGTGCCCTCCAAAGGAACTCTGTCTTTATACAAGGAATGATAGGAATCACTGATTCCAGGTCCTGAGAATGTTAACATCATAGGCTTTTTAGATACCATTGTTGTTTCCTCATATGCAATCTTGCATATGGAATTAGTAAAATTCAAGAGGCCATGAACCCCAGGGCTTGCAAAATTTTCCTTGCAGATAGCTGGGTCTTTGTGGCCAGTAGTTTGAAGTAGGTTGTCAAATAAACTTGTTTCTCTGGCGTGAGGTAAGCCACCCGGGAAGTTGTGTTCAAGCTTGCTCCCAGGAATACAATCTGTTGGCAGGGTATTAAATGAGATTTCTTTTCATTTATGATGTACCCCAGCGAGGTTAGAAGTTTCTTTAAGAATGACAGATGTTTCAAATACATGTCCTGGCTTTCTGCCTCAATCAGACATTCGTCCAGGTACGGGTATAGTTGAATATTTCTCTGTCTGAAAAATGCAATGGATGGAGCTAGACATTTTGTGAATATCCTGGGCACAGTAGATAAATCAAACGGAAGTGCAAAGAACTGATAGTGCTTCCTGGGTACCAGGAAAAGTCTTGAATAAAAACCTTGTCCCCTTTCTTCTGCTGGAACAGATTGAATAGCCCTGATACTTAGAAGAGAGAGAACCTGCTGTTGAGCCTCTGCACACTGATTTGGGGGTAGGACTCGCCAGCCGTTTGGGGTTGGTAGGGAATGGAAGTGGAATCTGTATCCTTGGAAAACTATATTTAAAACCCATTTGTCCTGGGTAATGAGCTCCCATTTTTATGCATGCAGGGCGAGCTTTCCTCCTAAGGGAGCAGGCAGTTGAGCAGGGCTTGGAAGGGTTAAGGTTAAGTCATTGTGACATTTTTCCGTAGGGGGGTGTCTTACTACTTCCTTCTTTGGAAATCAGAGCCCCCCACTACTTAGGCCTGTGTGCAGCCTGAGACTGTAACCTTGGTGGTCTGCTGTTCCTGGGTTTGGACTGAGAAGGCCTGGAAGAGACTGGAAAGGACCAATTCCTTCAAGGCCAATGCCTACTAAATCTGGGATGCTGTACTTGCAGGAAATCTTTAACAGTTTGCATAGATTTAGCTTTTCCCCCCATCATTTTGAGGACTTCTTCTGCTTTGTTGCCAAACAGGCGGTCTTGGTTTAAGGGAGCATCCAGTAATTTAGCTTTAACATGATCTGGCAAGTTTTGCTCCTTAAGCCAAGCATGCCTTCTAAGTACAGACCCAGTGACAGCAGCCCTGCAAGATGCTTCTAAAGAGTCAAAACCACATTGCAAAGTATAAAACAAAAATAAATGCCGCTGAGCAAAACAATGGAGGATATCAAGGAAGTACAGTCTCAGAGATCTTCTAAACCCAATGGCCAGTGAAAATATTAATCCAAAAGGAAGCAAAACTTATTGAGAAGCAGGTTTATTTGTAAAATCAGGTTAGCGCTTTCGCAATAGCTTCTTCAGACCTTATCACATAAAGCATCTAAGATCACTGCTTAAAATAAACAAAAAGGCGCCAAAATCCTATCAACATCTTAAAGGTGTATAACTCATTAGACCCATTAAAAACATTGTATACAAATACCCATAGACAATTAGTAGATGCAATAGTGTATAAATACATCTAGATAAAATCATATAAGCAAACAGTTATCATTATAAAAAACAAAAAATATATATAAAAATATATATAAAAAATTATTATACAGTATATGTAATGTTTAATATATATGTATATACATGTAAGAAATTAAATAAAACCTATTGACCATAGTGTAAAATTATGAAACTCTTAGCTTCTCTTGACCAATAACCTCCTGGATTTCAGCAGTGGGCGTAGGGGAACCCTTCCATTCAGACCTGGTGTTAAGTCAGCCCTGAACTTGATAATCCAATGGATTTCCCTAGTCTCTGTGTAATTGCTGATGTCCCCTCTCCTATGTGTTCTTGAAATCTGTTCTAATATCCTAAACTTGAATTGATGCTCTATACCTTCCTCATTCGTGTGCTTGGATAGTGCATTATGTAGACTACCCTTCCTCGTATGGTACACATGCTCACGAATCCTATCCCTTAGTGTCCGATTGGTCTTGCCTACATAGTAGGCTGGACATACTGTACAACAAGCTAGATAGACCACATCTCTGGACATACAGTTACCTCTCGTTCTGATATGGTAAATGCCAGAGCCATAGGGATAGTTGAAGTCAGGGTCAGTCGCTATATATGAACAAAAATTGCACTTATTACAGGTGGTCATATAGGGACCTGATGGAATAAAAGGGTCATGATGTATCCTCGGGTAGCAGAGCAAACTCTTTAAATTCTTTTTATTACGATACACAAACTTAGGTCGATCACCTGTAAGGCTCTTAATAGTTGGATCTACTGATAGAACATGCCAATGCTTAGAGAAAACATCTTTAAGTGTACCAACATCTCTGGTATAAAAAATGGGAAAAATAATTCCATCATCTAGATGAGATCCACTCCTATTACTATTTAGATCGTTCCCTACGTCACCTTCGTATACTTCCATAGCCCCTTCAGAAAAATATGGTTTCGCTCTATCTGCCCTGAGATGCTGAATATCTCCCATCCCTCTAGATATGTCAAAGTGGCTATAGCCACGTTCCATTAACTTGCTGCTAAGATCTCCTAGTTCACTCTCCAGGTGAGAATCCAGTGGTGTGTATCTGGACATCCGCATGGATTGTCCCTTCACTATATTCTTATATACATAGCCTGGATGCATACTTGAACGATGTAACAGTGTGTTCCTATAGCAAGTCTTGCGGTACACACCCGTGTTGACTATCCCACCTGGTAGTTTATCAACAAAGACATCTAAGAAAGGGATGGTGGTCATCGACCAATCCATAGTGAAATTCAGAAAAGTAACAAAGGCATTAATCTGTGTGAAGAAGCTTTCTAATTGGGTGGATGTGCCACTCCATACGGGGAAAAGATCATCTACAAAACGCCTATAGAATGGTACAAATTCCTGAAATAAATCATTCTGGAATAGGTGACTATATTCCCATTCGGCCATAACCAAGTTGGCGTAGCTATTGGCACAAGAAGTGCCCATAGCCACGCCATCTCTTTGCAGAAAAATCTTCTCATGAAAGCAAAAAAGATTGGACTCCAGAATGATACCCAACAACATGAGAATCAAATCTACATCATAACTCAGGGACAGAGTGGATCTCCTCATGTAAGCACCTATCATTGCTATACCCTCCTCATTGGGTATGACCGTAAACAGGGACTGAACGTCCATTGTAACCCATAGGAGGTCTTCGACACCAGAACAGGTACTAACATACTGATAAAAATCCAACAAAAACTGTTTAGTGTCCCTGAGAATAAAACCATTAGCATCAACTAATGGTCTAAGCTGTCTCGACAAAAAGCGACAGGGGTTCTGTGGACCACCCCCTCCCTGCAACTATAGGTCTCAAAGATGGACGTTGTAAATCCTTATGGATCTTGGGGAGGCCTTGAATAGTAGGTATCAGGGGGTGAATAACATTGAAAAATTCAAAAAGAGAGTTGTCAATGATGCCATTATTGAAAAGTCCAAGAAGTGTGGAACGTATGGTTCCAATGATAATGTCTACCCTGTCGTTGGTGATGGGAACATAAAATCTGTCATCAGCCAACATCAGTAGCATATCATGGTTATATCTGTCCACATCAAAGACCACAATCCCACCACCTTTATCTGCAGGTCGAATGATGATCTCACTGTTATTGCGGAGGGAGTCCAAAGCTTTCCGCTGTCGAAAACTGAGATTGTATTTCTTCCTCCTACTGCCAAGATCTAACTTCTCCATCCTGTAAATTTCATCTTCCACCAATTTACTATATGCAGCAACCAAAGGGTGCGTGGGGGGAATGAATGTGCTGGGTATCCTAAAGGCAGTGGTATTAGGTCTCATGTCTGTGTCTTTGAAAAAAATCTTCAAGGACAAATTCCTAACGAAGAGTTTGAAATCCTTCAGTGTCTCTTCATAATTGCTGTCCAAAGTCGGAATAAAGGTGAGACCTTTGGAAAGGACTTGTGTTTCATATTCACTCAGAATGTGACTGGACAAATTGAAGACAATACCTAGTGTTTCCCCTCCCACATCTTCTTGATTGTCCGATTGGGTGGACGATCCGGGGATAATTTCCTCTTGTATCTCCCCTTGGTGTTCTGTTGCGGAGAATTCTGCGTTGGTGAATTCATTGACATTTTCAGAAAAGGGCGAAGCTCCAGAGGGATACCATAGATTTCCGTTTGGGCCATATTTTCACCTGGCCCAGACACAATGACATCAATAGCAACATTGATGATGCTCGACAGATTTCATCAATAGGTGTTCGTCCCTCTACCAATACAGGGAATACTGGTGGTTCTACATCTGGTAGTGTTGCAGTCACAGACACGGATGGGAATCTTGGTATGTGCTTGGACAAAAACAAGACTGGTCCTGTTGCTGTCGCTGACAATGCTGTACCTGTTGGTTTGGATCCAGTCCAAGAGTCATTGGACACCACCAGCCTGGATGTCAATGTGAGCACAGACACCAGGGATGAGACACCGGTTTCTCGCCCAGAGCCAGTTGTCAGAAGGAAGATTGCTTCTCATGCGTTGAATAGAACCAGTGATGGCTTGGATTCTACACGCCTCCTGGATTCACCAACGCGGAATTCTCCACAACAGAGGGGCAGTAGACACCCTTTTCCCATCAGGGTGTCCACGAACGAGGAGAGGGTGCAACAGAACACCAAGGGGAGATACAAGAGGAAATTATCCCCGGATCGTCCACCCAATCGGACAATCAAGAAGATGTGGGAGGGGAAACACTAGGTATTGTCTTCAATTTGTCCAGTCACATTCTGAGTGAATATGAAACACAAGTCCTTTCCAAAGGTCTCACCTTTATTCCGACTTTGGACAGCAATTATGAAGAGACACTGAAGGATTTCAAACTCTTCGTTAGGAATTTGTCCTTGAAGATTTTTTTCAAAGACACAGACATGAGACCTAATACCACTGCCTTTAGGATACCCAGCACATTCATTCCCCCCACGCACCCTTTGGTTGCTGCATATAGTAAATTGGTGGAAGATGAAATTTACAGGATGGAGAAGTTAGATCTTGGCAGTAGGAGGAAGAAGTACAATCTCAGTTTTCGACAGCGGAAAGCTTTGGACTCCCTCCGCAATAACAGTGAGATCATCATTCGACCTGCAGATAAAGGTGGTGGGATTGTGGTCTTTGATGTGGACAGATATAACCATGATATGCTACTGATGTTGGCTGATGACAGATTTTATGTTCCCATCACCAACGACAGGGTAGACATTATCATTGGAACCATACGTTCCACACTTCTTGTACTTTTCAATAATGGCATCATTGACAACTCTCTTTTTGAATTTTTCAATGTTATTCACCCCCTGATACCTACTATTCAAGGCCTCCCCAAGATCCATAAGGATTTACAACGTCCATCTTTGAGACCTATAGTTGCAGGGAGGGGGTGGTCCACAGAACCCCTGTCGCTTTTTGTCGAAGCACAGCTTAGACCATTAGTTGATGCTAATGGTTTTATTCTCAGGGACACTAAACAGTTTTTGTTGGATTTTTATCAGTATGTTAGTACCTGTTCTGGTGTCGAAGACCTCCTATGGGTTACAATGGACGTTCAGTCCCTGTTTACGGTCATACCCAATGAGGAGGGTATAGCAATGATAGGTGCTTACATGAGGAGATCCACTCTGTCCCTGAGTTATGATGTAGATTTGATTCTCATGTTGTTGGGTATCATTCTGGAGTCCAATCTTTTTTGCTTTCATGAGAAGATTTTTCTGCAAAGAGATGGTGTGGCTATGGGCACTTCTTGTGCCAATAGCTACGCCAACTTGGTTATGGCCGAATGGGAATATAGTCACCTATTCTAGAATGATTTATTTCAGGAATTTGTACCATTCTATAGGCGTTTTGTAGATGATCTTTTCCTCGTATGGAGTGGCACATCCACCCAATTAGAAAGCTTCTTCACACAGATTAATGCCTTTGTTACTTTTCTGAATTTCACTATGGATTGGTCGATGACCACCATCCCTTTCTTAGATGTCTTTGTTGATAAACTACCAGGTGGGATAGTCAACACGGGTGTGTACCGCAAGACTTGCTATAGGAACACACTGTTACATCGTTCAAGTATGCATCCAGGCTATGTATATAAGAATATAGTGAAGGGACAATCCATGCGGATGTCCAGATACACACCACTGGATTCTCACCTGGAGAGTGAACTAGGAGATCTTAGCAGCAAGTTAATGGAACGTGGCTATAGCCACTTTGACATATCTAGAGGGATGGGAGATATTCAGCATCTCAGGGCAGATAGAGCGAAACCATATTTTTCTGAAGGGGCTATGGAAGTATACGAAGGTGACGTAGGGAACGATCTAAATAGTAATAGGAGTGGATCTCATCTAGATGATGGAATTATTTTTCCCATTTTTTATACCAGAGATGTTGGTACACTTAAAGATGTTTTCTCTAAGCATTGGCATGTTCTATCAGTAGATCCAACTATTAAGAGCCTTACAGGTGATCGACCTAAGTTTGTGTATCGTAATAAAAAGAATTTAAAGAGTTTGCTCTGCTACCCGAGGATACATCATGACCCTTTTATTCCATCAGGTCCCTATATGACCACCTGTAATAAGTGCAATTTTTGTTCATATATAGCAACTGACCCTGACTTCAACTATCCCTATGGCTCTGGCATTTACCATATCAGAACGAGAGGTAACTGTATGTCCAGAGATGTGGTCTATCTAGCTTGTTGTACAGTATGTCCAGCCTACTATGTAGGCAAGACCAATCGGACACTAAGGGATAGGATTCATGAGCATGTGTACCATACGAGGAAGGGTAGTCTACATAATGCACTATCCAAGCACACGAATGAGGAAGGTATAGAGCATCAACTCAAGTTTAGGATATTAGAACAGATTTCAAGAACACATAGGAGAGGGGACATCAGCAATTACACAGAGACTAGGGAAATCCATTGGATTATCAAGTTCAGGGCTGACTTAACACCAGGTCTGAATGGAAGGGTTCCCCTACGCCCACTGCTGAAATCCAGGAGGTTATTGGTCAAGAGAAGCTAAGAGTTTCATAATTTTACACTATGGTCAATAGGTTTTATTTAATTTCTTACATGTATATACATATATATTAAACATTACATATACTGTATAATAATTTTTTATATATATTTTTATATATATTTTTTGTTTTTTATAATGATAACTGTTTGCTTATATGATTTTATCTAGATGTATTTATACACTATTGCATCTACTAATTGTCTATGGGTATTTGTATACAATGTTTTTAATGGGTCTAATGAGTTATACACCTTTAAGATGTTGATAGGATTTTGGCGCCTTTTTGTTTATTTTAAGCAGTGATCTTAGATGCTTTATGTGATAAGGTCTGAAGAAGCTATTGCGAAAGCGCTAACCTGATTTTACAAATAAACCTGCTTCTCAATAAGTTTTGCTTCCTTTTGGATTATTATTTTCACTGGCCATTGGGTTTAGAAGATCTCTAAGACTGTACTTCCTTGATATCCTCCATTGTTTTGCTCAGCGGCATTTATTTTTGTTTTATATCTCTTTGGGTTTGGTGTTCCGCTGAGCATTAACTCCGCTGGCTCATCTGTTTTTACATTGCAAAGTATGTTTACCAACTTGTTCAGCAGAATGTATTAAAGCCTGTAATTCTTTACGTTCAGCAAAGTCAGGAATCAACATAATTTTCTGTTTAAGTAGAACCATAATATGCTACTGATACTTTAACATATGAAACTGACAATTTAAGGCCCTAGTGGCCAAAGTAGCAGAAGTGTATACCTTCTTACCCCATCAGTCCAGGCCCTAGAACCTCTATCAGAGAGGGTAGGATTTTTGGCAGCAGTAGCCTTAATGCCCTTTGGTCCTTGGAAAATGGTCTCTGGATCCACAGTAGGATTCTTGAAGAGGAATTTGTGAGAGTCAGGTACTCTGTAATGCCTGTCGGGTTTTCTGAGAGCTGGAGGTAAAGTGTCAGGGGACAGGCTAGATTCCAAGAAGGAATCACCTACAATGTCCAGAACAAGCGGGATAGCTAAAGGCCTGTGTTGAGGGAGAAGTAAGAATTCCCTAAGCCTCTTTTTGGAGTCACAGTAATTTTGGTTTCCCCAGCGGAAATGCTCTTTAAGACTGTGCAAAGTTTCACCAAAAGAAAAATCTTCTGGAGGGGAAGCAGAAGGAATGGAATCCTCTGCATCAGAATCCTCATAGGTAGATAAGGGCAAATCCTGGTAATCAGAAGAAATTAGAAGTTATGTACTTACCATAACGTTCCATCTGAGTAGGTGTATTCATTTGTCTGCAACCTGTGGGTTATGGATCCGATATCGGATCCGAACCGGCATGGTTTATCCAGCTATGGATCCGAGCTCCTAGCTCCTCCCCTCACCCATAATGCCCTGCTCTCCCTACATGACCTCAGATCGAGTTTGCCCTGTACCAAAATACCCTAATCAAAGGGTAACACATTCTATGCAGGAAACTGACAAGGCCAGGGGGATAGGAGGGCGGGATGGTTGCAGACAAATGAATACACCTACTCAGATGGAACGTTATGGTAAGTACATAACTTCTAAATCTGAAGTAGGAGATTCATTTGTCAGCAACCTGTGGGACAGAGTCCTCAGCTACCTGAATCTTGGGTGGCCATCATGGAAAGATATTCCGGAGCACCGCGGAGCCAAATGATGCTTTACCTCTAGACGTGATATCCAGCTTGTAATGAGAAATAAAAGTATGAGATGAAGCCCAAGTGGCCGCTGAACAAATGTCATCCAGAGGAATCCTAGCCTTAAAGGCTGCTGAGGTAGAAACAGACCGGGTTGAATGAGCATGGACTCCGTCCAGTGCAGGCCTCCCAGAAGCTTGGTAAGCTAAAAGAATACACTGGGAAATCCATCGTGACAAGGAGACTTTGGAAATTGGTTTACCCAGATTGAATTTGGCAAAGGAAATGAACAACTGGTCGGATTGCCTGTGACCAGCTGTCCTGTTAAGGTAAAAACGAAGCTGCCTGTGAACATCCAATGAATGCAGCTTGTACTCGCCTTTGTTCTGATAATTAGGAAAGAAAACGGGGAGGTTGATGGACTGATTAATGTTTGCTTCCGAAGCTACCTTAGTAAGAAACGAGGGATTGATCCTGAGGTACACACGGTCCAGATGGAAGATCAAGTAAGGCGGCTTCATGGAAAGGGCTTGAAGTTCCGAAACTCTTTTGGCTGAAGTAATGGCTACTAAAAATGCAGTCTTAAGAGATAAGAATTTTAGATCTACTGTGGCCGCAGGCTCGAAGGGGGGAGCGGTCAAGGCCTGAAGAACCAAGGAAAGATCCCATGGTGGAACCGCCTGCTTGACAGGGGGTCTAAGCAGAAAAGTGCCTTTTAAGAAGATTTTACATAACTTGGCAGACATAAGAGGCCCAGAGTCATGACCAACATGATAATGAGAAATGGCTGCTAGCTGAACTTTGACCGTGGAACTACTGGCACCATCATTAAAAAGAGTGGTAAGGAAGTCTAGAACCATGGGAAGAGGAGTCGTAAAGGGATCTAGGCCTTGCCGCTCCGCCCAAATGGTGAATCGCTTCCATTTGCTGCGGTAAGTTTTTCTGGTAGAGGGTTTATGCGCCGCTACCAGAATGGCCTTAACGGGAGACGAAATTCCGAGAGTCCTGATTAGGAGTGGAACTGGAGCAGCCAAGCAGTCAGCTTCAGGTTGTCCAGGTTCGGAGATGGTAGGTTCGATGGGTGTGCTATCAGATCCGGAATGGGATCTAGAATCCAAGGTGGATTCACTGAGTGAGACCTTAGGTAAGGGAACCAGATCTGCCGAGGCCAGAATGGGGCTATGAGGATCATTCTGCACCCCAACCGAGAGGCTTTCTGAAGAACCTGGAGCATCAGAGGCAGAGGGGGTATGCGAAGAAGACCGGGAGGCCAAGCATGCACCAGAGCTGCCTCTCGGGAATCCCCTGGAGGAGGGATTAGAGCGAAAAAACTGTCGCACTTGGTGTTTAAGGGAGAAGTAAAGAGATCGCAACAAGGAGTTCTCCACTGTGCGAAGATACGTTTCGCTACTTGAGCATTGAGAGACCACTCGTATGGGGAGAGAATGGTGCGACTGAGCTTGTCCGCAAGGATGTTGGACCGCCCCGGAATATGCGTTGCAATGAGAAAGCGGTTGGTGGAGATCGCCCATTCCCACACTCTCATGGCTTCCCGACATAAAGGGTAAGACCTGGTTCCCCCCTATTTGTTGATGTACCAGACCACCGACATCTTGTCTGACTGAATCGCAATTGTTCCCAGGGGAAGAAAGGCTTGAAGTGCTTGCAACGCCAAGAGAACGGCCCTCAACTCCAGAACATTGATATGCAGGGAGGTCTCTGAGTCGTTCCACGTGCCTTGGACCGCCCGTCCCGCAAAATGCCCCCCCCCCCGAGGCAAGATGCGTCCGTGGTCACTGTGGCAAGAGGGGGCGATGCACAAAAGGGGCGGCCTCCTTGGAGATCCTCGGAATGGAGCCACCACAAGAGAGACCGCTTGCAAGCTCTGCTGATTGCAATGGGGTGATGCAGAGGGAGAGAAAGATAAGACCATTGTACTTGAAGCGTCTACTGAAGTACCCGCATGTTCAAGCGGGCGAGTGGGAGAAGAGAAATTGCTGCCGCCATGGACCCTAGTGCCCTCAGGACCAATTCCGCCGGAACTGAGCTGGAGTGGAGGATGGCCCGTACCTGGAGTCGTAGATTCCGAATTCTGTTGGTTGTGAGGAAGGCTCTTAACTCCCTCGTGTCTAACCTGGCACCTATGAATTCTATCAACTGAGTAGGGGCCAGGTTGGACTTTGCCACGTTTATCGTGATGCCTAGCCGGGGAGGCTAGACGAAGAAAGGAGTCTCTTGCCAAGGATAGTAGATGCCTTGTTGGGGCGGTGAGAAGCCAGTCGTCCAGGTACGGAAAGACCTGCACCCCCTGAAGCCTCAGGTGGGCCGCAACCACTGCTAATACTTTGGTGAACACCCTGGGGGCTGTGGTGAGACCAAATGGAAGGACCCTGAACTGGTAGTGACTGGCTCCCAGCCGGAAGCGAAGAAACCTTCTGGATTGTCTGTCCATCAGTATGTGGTAGTACGCATCCTTGAGGTCTATAGAGCACATCCAGTGGTTCTCTCCCAGAAGGGGGAGGATAGATTGTAAGGTGACCATCCGGAACTTCTCCTTGGGAACTGCCAGGTTTAAAAGGGACAGGTCTAAAATGGGTCTTAGGTCCCCCGTCTTTTTTGGCACTAAAAAGAACCTGGAGTAGAACCCTGATCTGATCTGGTCTGGGGGGACGGGCTGGATGGCTCTTTTCCTCAGCAGATACCCAATTTCTGCTGAAGCGGACTCCATCTGATCGGGTGGAAGGTCGGGGAGGGATTTTGGTTTTGGGACGTGGAGAAAAGGGATTTTGTATCCTCTGGATATAATGCGGAGGACCCAGTGGTCTGATGTTATGGACTCCCATGCCGCTAGGTGCTCCGAAAAACGTCCCCCGACTGCCTCCAGAGTGGAGCAGTCGGGCAACCCCTCAGGGTTGCTGCGCGGGCCGTTCAGAGAAAGGTTCTCTGGACCCGAAATTCCTGGGAGCCCCTCTGCCCCTGGGGCGGCGTCCACCCTGTCCTCCTCTGCCACGGAAGGACTGGTTGTCCGGAGCGGGTTGGGATTGCTGCGACTTCCGGAACCACATCTTCTTCTGGCCCTTTTGGTTCCTAGAGTAGGACCTCTGGGGCACAGAGAAGCGGACTCCAACGGCAGACAGCGTCTTCCCGTCCTTCTCGCTCTGGACCAAGGTGTCGCGAACCGTCTTGCCAAAAAGGGCAGAACCATCGAAGGGGGCATTCGCGAATGACGCCTTGAAGGGCTCCGTGAAATCGCAATGGCGGAGCCAGGCCTGGCGTCTCGTGACTAGGCCTACTCCTGCAGCTCTAGCGGCTCCCTCAGTAGCATGGGAAAGCAACCGCATAGAGGTATTGGTCACGGACCGGAGAGTGGCCATACGGGTGGAGTGCAAAAGTTTGTCCTCCTCCGACATGGACTCTGGGGGGGATGCAGCATATTCTTTGATAAGATCACGCTGCATCCGAATAACATGTGCCAGGTAGTTGAGCGCCCTCACTGAGAAGGTCGCTGAACTAAACATTCGCTTCCCCAAGCGGTCCATCATCCGAGACTCCTTGCTCGGAGGATGAACTGAGGGACTCTCCTGGGCGAGTTCCCTCTTAGTGGCTGCTGCCGACAACATGGCATCTACCGGGGGTCCCTTACTCCAGTGGGCACGGTCAGCAGGGGGGCTGAGGATCCTGTCTGGCCTTTTGGGGATTGGCTCCACGGTGTCCGGTTCCTTCCACGCCCTGGTGGTAATACGGTCCACCAGGGGGTCAGCAGGAGGGGACACCCAAGAGGTAGACGGGCCCGCTTCAAATGCCTCCAAGAACATGGATTCGTCCAAGGAAGACTTTGGGGCAGACCACCCACCTCTTATACGAGGCATTTCCATGATGTCTCCAAAGGAGACATCCTCGGGGGGTGATCTTGGGGAGCCTTCCCCTTCCTCCAAGTCCGTGTCTTCAGTTAAAGACTCGGGGTAGTCTATGTGCCTCCTTTTACACGTGTGCTTGCGAGGTACCTCCTCGGGGGGGGCTGTCCGAGGAGCCCTCGCAAGCAGTGTCTGGTTCCAAAGGAACTGCTTGGGGCATTGAAACGGGCTGTCCCAGTGGCCGGGTGACAGAAGCCTGACCCAGAGCAGATGGAGTGCAGGACGGAGCCGAAGCAAGTGCCGGGGGTCCGGAAACCCTCAACAGAGCCCTCTCCACTACATCAAAAGCCGAAGGGGAGCCAGCCTCGACCAAAGGATCCGACAGACGGCTCCCCCCGGATCCGAGGAGTGGATCGGAGCCGGCACCGAGCCCCTCGGATCCGAGGGACCAGTGCGCTCCGACACGAAGGCACACTGAGTCCCCCGGATCCGAAGCCTGGATCAAGGCTCCGAGAGGTCGGATCCGACACACTGGAGGGCAGGGTCGGATCCGAAGTACCTAGTACTGTCGGCGCCGACCCACCCCCGGCTCCGAAGCTGCCCGGCTCCGAACACTCCGAGCCCGGGTAGCGGGTTGGAGAAGGAGCTATGGGCTTGAAAAATGGGGTCAAGCTCCCCCCCGGGGGGGGGGGGGGAGGCAGGAGCACTCCCATCTGCATCTGGGCCTGGATGAACCTTCGCATCATCCGGTCCAGATCAGCGTCAGAGAGACTATAGGTCGATCTCGACGAGGCTACCGAGGTAGGCCTTAAGTACCGCCTCGATAGCCTCGAAGGAGATCGGGTCTCCTCCTCCTCAGGCCCCGGTGAAAAAGAAGGGGACCGGAGCCGAGGAGGAGGAGAGCCAGCAGCCAGAGAGGCCGGAGGAGAAGCCCGCTTAGCTGGCGGGGCCGAGACGGAGGTCTCGGCCCGCCGCTTGTGGTGCTTCTCTCTCCGGTCCTTCTTCCTGGCTTCCCTCTCTTCCGAACCCGTAGAGGGAGTTTGAATCCTGGGAGGAGGAGGCACGGCAGGAACCGCCGGAGCGGAGGCCGAAGCCGAGTCCGGGGTCAAAAGTCCCACCAGGACCAGCTTCGACCTCCATTCCCTTCAATGCCCTGGGGTTGAACCCTGCACAGATTGAACATCCAGAGGTGAGGTGTTCAACCCCAAGGCATCAAACGCACCGAGTGTGGCCATCAGCAGGGGATAGCTTATGGCCACGCTCGGAGCATTTTGAAAATATTGCCTTTGGGGCCTCAGACATTTTTTTTTTTTTTTTTTTTTTAACAAAAAAAAGGTTAAATATAAATTAAAGTTAAATTAAATTAACCACACACACACAAGGCCCCAAAGAAACCACAAGCACACAGCTACGCACCAGCGAGGGGAGGGTACAATAAAGTTAACAAATTAACCAAAAAAAACTATCTCAAAAGAGGGAAAACCTACAACTTTCACACAAAGATTAACTTTTCTGACAGGAAAAATGTTAAGAAACACCAAAAAACCACTTAGCTGACAGGAGCTCAAAATCCAGCTGTCACCATGAATGCGGCAAACTAGATCTGAGGTCATGAAGGGAGAGCAGGGCATTATGGGTGAGGGGAGGAGCTAGGAGCTCGGATCCATAGCTGGATAAACCATGCCGGTTCGGATCCGATATCGGATCCATAACCCACAGGTTGCTGACAAATGAATCTCCTACTTCAGATCAGAGATTTCAGAATCCTGATCAGAAGAATCAGAAGGAAAATCAGTTAAAGGTCTCAGAGGGGGAAGGCTGGCTTCCCCTAATTAAAGTAATAAGGTCTTCAGCCATTCTAAGCATTTGTTTTTTAAGCATATGGGCCAGACTGCGCAGTTTGGACATCGGTTTTGTAGGCGTGGGTCGAGTTTTAGGCCTGGATGAAAAAGATGGAGTTGGTTTAAAATGCAAATCTGTAGGCCTGAATACACCCTCAGAAGCCAGTGCCTGCACAGCGGCTCCGGACCCATCCAAGGTAGAGACATCCGCAGGTTCCATTGTCGAAGAAGCATCTCGTGGCATACCAGACTCAGAATGGGCCTCAGTAGAGAATCTGAAGTAGTGGGTATCAGGGGCTGCAAAAGCGCCTCACTAAGTAACAAGTGGCTTGATGCTTAACGGAAGCGTTGTCAGCAGTTTTGGACCTATACGGTCTGTCTCTGTCTTTATCCTTAAGTTTTTTCAGAATGTTGGTAGTCGGATGGCTTACCGAAGCCATTTCTGGATAGTTAAACCAAGTACCAAAATAATTTGCTGTGAAAATAGACCGACGACGAATAGTTCGGGGGTTGAATAAGGCACAAAACTGACAGCGAGGGACGTCGTGGTCTGGGCCTAAGCAAGGAATGCAGTACGAATGAAAATCTTTATGAGGTATTTGTTTTCCACAGGTAAGACAATTGTTAACTTTTACTGACATCGGCTGAGAGCAAGAAAAAGGATCCCCAATGGGGTCCTTAGCTTTTGTTGAAGACTTTGGTTCTGAAACTCGAAAATGAAAATTTCAGGAGTTGGCCGACTGGCACTTGCGAACTGCTTCGGGCACCACATGGCAAGAAAGACTGATGTAATGGTGTCGGCTGCATGTTTTATACCCCTGACGACCTGACGTCATGGAAAAAGAGATAGCATCCGACGCAGGAATCCAAGACTTTGGTATTCAGGCCGGCTGAGGGCTACCTGCAGGCAGATAACCCAAATGTAATGACTGCAAGTGAAACACGAAGAACATCCAAGATGCTATCCTCCAAAAAAAGGAAGCCAAACTGGTGGTCCCCTACCATAAACAAACTCTACAACAGAAGAAAGAAACTGTTGCAAAAAAAAAAAAAAAAAGAGTAAAATCCCATGACTGTCCCTGGTCAGGCTCAGTAAGAAGCTGAGATCCCTCATAAAATCTTCCAAAGCTAGTTATGAAAACAAAATTGTCACTGATTCTAAAGACGACAACAAAGCATTCTATACTATGTCAAGAATCTCAATGGCAACACTGAGATCTGCTCTGAGTTACAGCACAATGGCACTATCCAGTCCGGGTTTGTAAAAGGCAGATCATGTCTCCTAAATCTGATAGACTTCTTTGAAGCAGTCACCAAAGCCGTTGACAAGGGTAAGGTGGTTCACAGAGCCTATCTAGAGCCATGCTTTTGACACCATCCCCCACTATGGAATTATAGATAAACTCACTAAACATAAATTCCTATGTCACAAGATGTGCCAACTGGCTCACTGACAGAACCCACACTGTGAAAGTAGCAGACTCCAAATCCGACTTCAGACCAGAGATGAGTGGAGTACCACAGGGTTCAGTCCTGGGTCCTCTCCTGTTTGGTATCTACTTTTCTGAAGTAAAGGCTAACACAGAACATCTTTGGCTAATGAAGTTTGCAGATGACTGCCACAATCAAAACTCCTAACAATGAGGACAACCTACAAAAGGGCCTCATTGAGACAGATGCCTGGTGTCAAAGCCATGGCCTCAAGCTCAATGCCAAAAAGTGCATCGTCATCCCCTTTGGTAAAAACTCTATACCCATGAGCTACCACATAGCTGGTAGTCTACTTAACACCGAAAGTGTGATAAGAGACCTTGGGACACAGGTGAACAGTAGTCTCTCCTTTGATAATCACATCGCCACAGTAGTCAGGAAATCCTTCTACGTGGCACACCTCATCACAAAAGGTTTCTTATCCAGAAAAAAAAGAGGTCATTGTTCCCCTCTACTCATCACTCATTAGACCCATCATAGAGTACAACGCTCCTTTTGGTATGTACATCACTAAGACATCTACAACAACTGGAAAGGCCGCAGAAATACCTCACAAAGAGGATTACTGGCCTAAAACAGATGTCCTATGCAGACAGTCTCAAAAAACTCCAGCTTTAGTCCGTCGCATATCGCCTACTCAGAGGCGATCTCTGCCTAACATACAAAGCTATGTCAAACCCAGAGCTGTTGGACATGCTCCACTTAAAGAAATCCCAATCCCTCCGAGCTACACACTCTAGAGACCTAAACCTTGTCACCACAATAAACAGAACATGCTGGAGGGATAGATTCCTGTCCCAGAGTCTTCCCATACTCTGGAACAGACTACCTATCTATATCAAACAAAGCTCCTCTTTAGTACTCTTCAAGAAATCTCTTGATGATTGGATTGGAAATAGGAAATTCACCCCGGGTATCACCTCTGGGGCTCTGTTCATCAGGGGCACAGGAAAATAATTCTCTTGGGTGGTGAAAGCCAGGGTACCTTTTTGGCTAGGCTTATATAGGCCCTAGGGCCAATAGCCTACTACCTACCTATGAACCTATAAAGTAAAGCTTTCAACAAGAAACAAAGAATTTAAGTAAAAAGGTAACATGAATGAGCTGAAGTGCTTAGACAAAAGGTATTGCATATTTACTTTTTGAGAGTTATTGTTGTGTAAAGTAGTAACATTTAGTAATATATAAATGAGTATTTTGTCAGACTGTAGCTACTGAGAGATTGGGACCAAAGTGAGTGTTTTTTGTCCCAAAGCATCTTAAAAGTAAAATGGATACTGGATTAGTGGATATAACAATTAAAAAGTCATATGGTATACAAAATCAGGTAGAGTTGGGTAACATATTTCTAACAAAAGCACTAAAGTGCTTGACAATGAATCCTTTTGAATGAATGACAAAAGCACAGACCCAGGCAATTACAGACCCATAAGTCGCATCAGCCTCATATGCAAAGCTATGGAAAGACTTATCATGGAATTAATCAGTCAGGACTTAGTGAACCTCCAAACACTAGACCGGTCTCAGTCTGGATTGTCAAGGGTGGGTCATGCTTACTCAACCTGGTGGATTTTTATGAAAAGGTCACCAAAGCAATGAATGAAGGCAAAATAGTAATCACCATATACTTCATCCTGGCCAAAGCTTTTGACACAATTCCCCACTCAGACATGGTAGAAAAGCTAAATAAACTAGGAATAAACCACTATGTGACAAGCTGGACTGTCTATCACAGATAGGATACAGATAATTAAAAGAGGGAAGTTACCTACACAAAGAGACCAGTCACCAGTGTGGTCCCCCAGGGTTCTGTTCTGGGACCCACCTGTTTGGCATCTAATTTTCTGAAGTAAAAGTCAACATCAAAGGGCTCTGGCTGACTAAGCTATCAGATGACTGCAAGCTAGGAACAGTCATTGAATCCTCTAATGCCATCCTGCAGGAATGTTTGTCTCAAATAAATAACCAATGTCAAAATCATGGTCTGAAATTAAATGCCAAAAAAATGCATAACTGTATCCTTTGGGAAATCACCACCCCAGAGAACTACCACACTGACAATACGCCAGTAATAGTTGATCCAATTGTTGGAATTTCAGAATTTATGTGGACAGTGACCTAAGTTTTGACCGACATGTGTCTATTGTTGCGAAAAGTCCTTCTATACTGCACAGCTTATAAACAAAGGGATTGTGTCTAGATCTAGGGGTGTCATTGTCCTCCTTTACTCAGCCCTCATTAGGTCAGTCATTGAATATAATGCCCCCTTTGGCATGTATCTGTCCAGACACATGCAACAACTGGAACACCCACACAGATATCTTATTAAAGGCATACAAGGGCTAAACAACATGTCCTACAAGGACTGACTCAAAGCTCTATTACTATACTCGTTATCCTACAGACTACTAAGAGGAGACCTGCGTCTGGCTTACTAGGTGTCCTCTAACCTATTACTGATGGATTTACTGCACACCAGCAAGTCAAATGGCATCAGAATAACTCAGTCCAGGAGTCTAGACTTCTTCTGCAACATCAACAGAACAGGTTGGAGGGACAGGTATATTTTGCAGAGGAGACTGCTGCTATGGAACAGACTGCACATCCGCATAAAACAGAATTCATCCCTGTCCATTTTCAAGTGTAACTTAGATCTATGGATGGGAAACAAAATTTCAGGACTGTCCCCTGCAGTACTAATGGACAAATACAGCTCCTAAATGTACCAATACCATGCACTGGTCCCCTCAAATTATCTATGATATGATCCCAGTTACTCTCATTGGGGTAATATATAATTATCAACCATGGGATGCTTAAAGCCAATCTATAACCAAATAGGATAGGTTATTTTAAATATAAAAAATGGAAATTGGCTAGGCTTAAAATGGCCCACAAGGGCAGCTAGTATAGTATTTACCTGTGAACCTTTATGAACCTATAAAGTGCATGAAGACTGAAGAGCATGTGTGATGCCCCAGCACTAGCCCAGTAATATCAAAGAGCCTCAATCCTCACTACTGGCAACAGTAGGGGGTGCACACAATGGGGGGATGACAAGTACACACACAGTAAAGTGCAATTTCCCCTTACGAGCACAGAGACCACAGTCAGTCTGGGGCTGGTTTTCCCTTTCTCCAGATCCCCAATAAGACTCCCCACTGGCACAGCTATAGGGTTGCGATCTCAGCTGAGTGGCCAAGCTAATACCTCCAGCACCCCCTCTGTCCAACCAGTGCTTTGTGTCCCTGCCCAAGTAGCTGACGAGCACACACACACACACTTTGAGGTCTGATTTACACACACACACACACACGCACGCACGCACACACACACACACACACACACACACACACACACACACACACACACACACACACACACACACATACACACACACACATATACACACACGCGCGCGCGCACACACACATCTCTAGGAAAGGCTGGCACAGGTTACCCCCTTCTGCCCAGACTATAAGGTAGTTTTGGACTGCCACCAGACATTACTTATCAACTACTTTAAGGCTCTTAGCAAAGGGTGTCCAGTCTTACTGTGTAATGTTACTATTAATCCAAATGGTAGTTTGACTAAGAGCAAGGCTATTAGGAGTGGCCCACACAGTGCCACAAAATAAATATGCAAGTACTCTCAGAAAATAAATAAAAATAAATATGTCTCTACACAGATCAACCACAATGAAAGGTTTAAATATATATTAATAATAAATAATAAAAGAACAAGAAAATACTCAGTAAACAATCACAGTTACTTCAGAGTTCAAAATCACAGGAAATATTTAAAACAACACTGCAGGACATTCTCAAATAAATAAATAGAGAAAACATCTAAATTAAGCTCATCTCTATTCCTACCTATAGCTAAAATAAATTACTGTACCCTAGTTAACTTACTTCTAGCTAATGTTGTTGGGTCCAAGTCAGAATACAGAATGCACGGTCTCTTTCTCTCTCTCAGAGAGTTATTAAATTAATATCCCAAATATTATTGCTGGGATACTTGCAGAATGACATCACCTCTTGTCATCTAACTATCCCATGCAAAACCATGCTACTGCACTGAAACTGAAAGATAAGATCTCTTTTGTTTATGGCCCAGCCATGAAATAACTCAACCTCAACCATTCTTCTGAAGTTTCAGTCTCCCCCTGTTACATCTAAACAGTTACAATAGTGTATAAAAATATCTCTTTAGCACACGTCTACACAATGACATACAGTTCTAATACACTTGTAACAGAGGCATATAAATCATGTTGCTATTTACAAATGACACACAACCACTTACAAAACTCCAGTTAGCTGGGCTGGCAGTATCTCCTTCTGTCAAATGTCTATATAAATCATATTTAATAGGTAAGTACTAGGCTATTGGCCCTAGGGCCTATATAAGCCTAGCCAAAAATGTACCCTGGCTTTCGCCACCCAGGAAAATTATTTTCCTGTGCCCCTGTCGAGCAGAGCCACAGAAGTGATCCCTGGGGTGAATTTACTATTTTAATATTAACAAATGACATATAACTATTTACAAAAAGTCCAGATAGCTGGGCTGGCAGTAGCTCCTTTTGCTACAACATCTATAAATTATTTCTTTGGTAGTTTTACTGTGAGGTTTCTGGCTGGATTTTATCATTTTATCTGGAAACTAACAAATCCCATTGGTAGGCTCACATATGAATAACAGTATAACATAACACTTGTTGAAGGTGACCTTTTTAAAAGTTCCTCGACAGATACAATTTTTGGGTCTTAAAAGGACAAGAAGAAGCAACTTAACTAATGTAAGAATTACAAAGTAAATGTAGTGAATGTCTAGATTTAAAAGCAGGCACCTCTCCAATAGCAGTTGCAAGGAGCCAGAAATCTGTTAAGAATTCACAAGTTAAAGCTTTAAGCTTGTTAGAGCTAACCAGATAAATATTTAAAGAGCTAGCTAAAATGGTATAGTGCCTTGACGGTATTTTCCACACATGGGAGGGGAAAAGAACACTGATATGACTGAAGCAACAGTAGGTTATCGTTGCGTAACCACATCTAAAGACATATACCTTAATATGGTTAACCTATTTCTTAAGGTAATGCCTGTATGAGCAGCTGCCATTTTGGAGCAACTGTTCCAAACTGGAAATTGTGCATTTTAGCTTTTAAAATGTATATAAATGAGAGTTGCTTGGGAGTAACTGGATATGGGGGGGGGGGGGGGGTTGACAGCAAATGCAACCTACAGTTAAACAGACATGTCAAGTTGAAGTTTCATGAGACTTGCCTGCCAGCCAACAATATGCCAAAGTAAAATGTTACAAAGAACAGTACATATAAAGGAAATGTCATAGATTAGAAGTGAAAAAATGTTTTTATTTATTAGAATAGATGAATTAAAACAATGACATGGAATGTTAACAGCCTTGCAGATTAGCAAAAAAAAAAGATTGAGAGAGAGTAACAGCTTACACGAAAGCAAAGTATGGTCTAAACAGCAATGCTACAGGAGATGTATCTTGATACAAATGAAGATGCTAATTTGATAAAAGATTCAAGGAATAATAACAGGGATAAAGAAAAGGTGGGGAAATAATACTGATAGGGAAAGGGATATTAACAGTGACAAAGGAAGAAAGAAAAAAAAAACAATTATGGAAGATTTGTAATGACAAGAGGTTATGGGATTGGAAAGAGGATTGATTTGGCACATATTTGTACTCCCCCTAAAGCAAATGTATTAGATCTTAGGAGAATTTAAGGAGGAATAATGTTTCCATCAAGGCATTTTTATTTCTGGGAGGTGACTAGAACACGTTATGTAGTGATGAGAATAAGTCAGGGGACACAGAAGAGAGACTGTAACAAGAAACTGAACATTCTTAAAAAATACTCTACTAGAGTGTTTGGTGTGGAGGATGTTTTTTTTTTTTTTAACTCTCCAGAAATCGGAAAGAATTCTCATACTTTTACCCAAGATACAGCAACTGGGTTAGACATAATATATCCACAGATGAATTGTGGATTTAACTGAAAGTTTTGAGACCTACCCCATAACTGTCTAATCAAGGCTGATAATGACTAGGTTAAGGGCCAAGAAAAGCAAAATCAGAGCGAGAGAGACTGGAATTTCCTTGTATAATTACTGAAAATAAAACATTTTAGGAATTAACAGACACAGAGATCTATTACAAAAAACAGAAAATACTCTAGAAGCATGAATGGAATAAGATGAAAATGGAGTTTTAAAAGTATGGTAGAAATAGGAGCAAAAGAGTACTAAAAAAAAAAAAAAAAAATAAAAAAATATATATATATATATATATATACATACATGTGTGTGTATATATTTGGAATGACTGGTAAGGGTTAAGTTGCTACAATTTAAGAAGGGTAAACTTAGTAAGTAAGAGAAGCAGATATAGGTAGCCAAGAAAAAATATATATGTACACGTGGATCACATCAATGTCTACAGAAGTACTGCAGTTAAGCAATTATATTTTGACAACGATCCCAAACAGCAGAAAGTTAAAAGATTAGTAGTCAGTATCAGATATCCTACAGCACGGAGGATAAATAAAGACCAAGAGAAGATATTGGAGATATTTACGGAAATGTAACAAAAGCCTATATATAGCATGGGATCTGGTAAGTCAGGAGAGGGAGCAACTGGAGATATTTCTTGAAGACTTACATATCACTTGATCAATAAAACCAGCTCTTCACTGAGATACTGAAGTATCTGAAGCATCTGTTGCTTCCAACTAACTATAAGTGTCTGCTTTTGCTCGAATATTGCACTTTTAATTTGTATTTGCATTACGCTGTCTGTCTAAACTGTCTGAACTATTTTTGTCACATTTTACTGCACAGTGTACTAATTCAGCTGTAGCACTACCCGGTTCCAAGTTTGCTATTTCTGGGTCTGTTTTGAAACTTCTGAGCATCAACTTCAAGCCACCTTTGTTGGTGAAGGCCCTTCTGCACCATTGTGTGAGAAGAGTGCTGTCTGGGTCCCATCTAATTGAGGGTGATTGCAGCAGAGCTCAGAGGGAGCATTCTTATTGGCTAGTTTGAGCTAAAAAAGGGTATTTTTCTTGTTTTATTTAAGCCCCGCATTTGCACTTCTTTGCATCTAGCACTCCATAGTGTACTGCTGTGTAGCAGTGCCTACTGTTGCTGGTTATAGACGCAAATGTTTTGTTTGCTAAATTTTTCCTTAGCATTTTGCTTGTGATCCTCCAGAGGTTTCTCGTTGCCCAGCTTTACTGTCAGGTGGAACACTACGCCTAGCCTAAGAGGTACCAACATACACCTCTCACCCACTAACCACTCCTAAGTGTGACCTCTTTTCCTGATCATATAAATTTATATATCACTATGGACGGACAATTTCCCACAGTTCCTCCAGCCAGCCTGGTCAACATGGGCATCCTGAGGCAGTGTAACAACTGCCTCATGTTCACCAACAATCCTTTACTCCTAGTCCACATAAACAAAACATGTGAGAGATGCAACTATATTAAGAACCTTGAATCCGTGCTCTCTCACACACCAGACAGTACATATGACAATGAGCAGGTTGCCAGCATCTCACCTCCTACTCCACCCAAACCCACATCACAAATACCGACATATGCGGAGGTCCTCGTCAGAAACACGCCTAAACACCAGAGACCTCCCAAACACAAACACAAGCACGCTACACATAATACTTCCTCTGCAGAACTCATTACTCATAACAGCTTATGCACCAATGTCTCACAGGTCAAACCATTAAGACAAAACACAAAATCAAACATATTAGTAATAGGTGATTCCATCTCACCAGGCTGGATAAGGAAAAGGTCACAGTCAGCTGTCTGTCAGGTGCCAGGATATGTCATATCACGCATGCACTCAAGTCTCTCAACAACATGTACTGTTATGACTCTGTCATAGTCCATGCTGATGTGAACAATTTGAGACGTACCTCTCTGGACTACATGAAGAGAGACTTGACTGAGCTCTCGGACTATGTCTCTCGGGCAGGTATGTCCCTAGCTTTAAATAACATTTTACCTTCACCAAGGATGGCGCCTCGATACAAACTGAAAATGGTTGACTTCAATAATTGGCTTAGCTTCTGGTGTCATTCTAAGGGGATCCACTATCTGTCATCCATGATCGACAGACATCGATTCTTTGCCAGAGATGGTCTTTATCTGTCAACCCTGGGATTTTGTCTACTGGCTAAGACTCTTGCCACCCCATAGTGCCTTTTTTAGGCAGTGTCTCAAGGAAAAAAATTCCCAATATAAAAACTCCATCTAAAAACAACCTCAAGGTTATGCTGGTAAACGCTAGGAGTCTCAACATGAAACTGCACTCACTGGAAACTGTCCTCACCTTGGAAGACGCAGACATTTGTACAGCCATGGAGATCTGGTTCAAGGCTGCGGAGAGCACCCCAGGCATACTGGGTTACATACACTTCCTTCCATACATTCAGACCTCAAACTGAAGGCATGAAAACTAACGGAGTCGGTGTGTCAATATTCATTACAGATAAATACACCTCCAGATTGGTAAAACAATATGGTTCCCTGGAGACACGTCAGGTGCAATTAATTTATTTTATTTTATTTTTATTTTATTTTATTTATTTAACATTTGTTGACCGGGAAAGTCCAACTAGATTCCACAGATCCTGTTTTCAGCAGAGGCCCAGGGAGAAATGCTCCAGACGCATGTCTTTAAAATGTGGGAGGAAACCGAAGTACCCGGAGGAAACCCACGCGAACGCAGGGAGAACATGCAAAATCCACACAGAAGGCACCCCGGCCGAGAATCGAACCAGAGAACCTCTTGCTGTGAGGCGACAGCATTAACCGCTGCACCACTGCGCCTTTAACTATTGATAGGACACCTATTCAAGTCACTGCCATCTACAGGACCCCCTCTATGAATCAGGACACACACTCTGGCTATTTGGATCTACTTAAGTTTATCAAGACACATCAGAACACCATAGTTTTGGGTGACTTTAACTATCCATCCACTAACTTGGTAAATTACTCATGCTCAATCTCACTTGCCCAAGGGTTCCTCAACTTCATTAACTCTAATGCCCTGGACCAACTGGTTGACACCCCCACAAGGGGTGCCAACATCTTGGATCTGGTGCTTACCAGTATGGAGGACCAGTACATGAGGTCTTCCATTGTCAGATATGACCACAAATCAACTATCACACTGGACCCCCCCACTCCCAGTAGCAACTAAACTAAAAATCTTCTCCAAAGCAGATTATGTCCTTCTAAGGAATGGTATAAATAGCTTCAGTGCACCTCCTCCCTCAAATGTAACTGGCAGCTATGCAGAGTCTTACACCAACGCTTTTTACAAACACCCATATAACTGCATTGACACAGCCATACCTGATAGGACCAAAACAAGCTCTTCAAGGAATAGCAAACCTGCCTGGTGGACAACTGCCAGTAATAGGCTTTACAATAAGAGGAAGAAATTGTTGTCCAAAAGTAAGAGGGAGCATGCCTTAAACTGCAAAAGCTCCCTCCACAGCTTAAACAAGCAAATAAGGCTTCTTGTGAAGTCCTCCAAAGCAAACTATGAATCCAAATTAGCGTTCTCAACTAAAGAAAACCATAAGGCATTCTTTAGTTACATCCACACCCTGAAGGGTAGGACCCAGACTTGCGCCAAACTGTAGTTAATGATACCACATACACTGAGCCTCTGGACATAGCAAACCTGTTAGCAGACAGGTTCTGTGAAAACTTCACTCCCCTGTCCCTACCACACATACCCCATGACATTCCTTCCACCCTGTCCCCCACCTTGTATCGCTAGACAGCAGGTCATAAATGCCCTCTCTAAGGTCAAAAACACAGCATCTATGGGACCTGATAACATCCCAGGCTGCATCCTACATGGACTCCAACAAGAATTAGCAACACCATTGGGTACTCTTTTCAATCACAGTCTAAGCAACGGCTTCATCCCAGCTGAGTGGAAAATGGGCACAGCTATCCCCCCTGTACAAGGGTAGGGCTTCCACTGATCCCAGGAACTACAGACCTATTAGCCTGATGAGCCTTATTTACAAGACCATGGAGCGAATCATCATGGACCTTATCAACAATGATACAGTCACTCTCCAAACACTTGACACTACTCAGTTTGGATTTGTCAAAGGAAGATCATGCCTGTTAAACCTGGTGGACTTCTTTGAGACAGTCACCACAGCACTTGATACGGAAAAACTTTGCATATAGCTTATCTGCACTTGGCCAAGGTTTTGGCACTATTCCCGACTCAGGCATTACTGGCAAACTCACCCAGCTAGGTATCAAACCATATATAATTAGGTGGGTTTCTAACTGGCTCATGGATAGAAACCATACAGTCAAAATAGAGGAATCCACCTCCAATAGCAGACTGGTCATCAGTGGTGTTCCGCAGAATCAGCCCCAGGACCACTACTGTTGGAATCCATTTCTCCAAAGTAAAGCAAAAACTAAAGGTCTGGGGCTGACAAAGTTTCCTGACAACTGCAAACTGGAAGCAGTCACAGAACCCCAAAAGATGTCAACATCCTACAAGAAGGTCTTACACAAACAAATGATTGGTGCCAAGGTCACGGCCCTAAACTCAATGCAAAAAAATGTATTATCACCCCTTTCGGTAAGAGCTATGTTCCTGCTAACTACCACATCAACAGAAACACCCTAAGCACCTTGTCTGAAGTGATGTCACACTAGTTTTGTTTGAATAGGGACAGCCTTCCTCCAAGTCTTGTGGGGGTGGGGGTGGGGGGTTAAGTGAGTCGTTGCTTTCTGGCAGAAGCCTGGGGCCTAGAACTCTCTTGCCTATAAGTTTGAGGTGCACTGCCTGGGTTTCTGCAGCTGTTGCTGTTGCCTATGAGTCCTTTAAGCTGGGTTTTCCTCTGTCTGTCTCTACATTGGGAAGGAAAGGACCAGAGTTTAGTGGAAAAGTTTCTACTAAACCTAGGAGGCTGAACTTGGAGGAAGCCTTTCACAATGTGCATAGACTTAGCTTTGTCCATCATCTTTTTAAGGGCAGTGTCAGCTTTAGGTCCAAAGAGGAATTGCTTTTCAAAGGCAGCATCAAGGAGGTCAGATTTAACATGGTCAGGAAGAGATTGCTCCCTAAGCCATGCATGCCCTCTAGTAAGGGAGCCAGTGGCAGCTACCCAGCTAGAAGCCTCCATAGCATCATAGCCTCAGTGTAAGTAATGCCTTGCTACTTGTGAACTGCAGTGGCAGAGATCCAAAAGCTCTTTTATCCTCCAGTGAAGAGACCTTCTGTTTAAGGTGATTCAGAATGGTTTGCTGATATTTAATCATGTGAAACTGACAGTGGACAGCCCTCACGGTAAGGGTGCTGAGGTATATACCTTTTTCCTAAATCTATCAAGAGCCCTGCTCTCCATATCTATAGGTAAGGGGTTTCTAGAGGAACTGGCTCTAGCCCCTTTGGGTCCTGGGGTGATCACCTCTGCATCAGCAGGTAGATTTTTGAAAAGGTATTCATGGGAGTTCTGTACCCTATAAAACCTGTCCGGTTTATGAAGGGCTGGGGAAGAGATTCAGGAGTCAAGGAGAAATTCTGGAAGACATCCTCAACCACCTCTAAAATGGGTGGAATAGCAAGAGGTTTGTTCTCTGGCAGATCCAGAAACTTCCTCATTCTCTTTTTTTGACTGAGGGTATTCCTGTGCTTTCCACTGGAAATGTTCCCTCATTGCATGGAGTCTCGTAATAAAAGGTGATATCCTCTGGGGGAAAGGCAGAGGCCACGCGTGGGGAAAGGCAGAGGCCATGTTCTTTTCTGAATCTGAATCCTCAAAAGAAGTGAGGCAGTGTCCTTCCTCAGAAATAGATCCTTCTATGTCTGAATCCTCCCCAGATTCCAAAGGATCTGGGAAAGCTTCAGAAGTAGGATCTCTTTTCCTTTTACCTTGGGAGACATCCCCAGGTGCTTGTCTAGACCTAAATATGGAGATCAGGTCTTCAGCTAGTCTAAATCCTGTTGGCATCTCTGAGAAAGTGAGCCTGTACGCCTAGGCGAAAGCCCTGAAGCAGTACTTTTCTTAAGAGTCACTTTGGCCTTGGACCTAGGGATGTCCGACATCCTGACACCTGTCTCTCTGGAAGAAAGATGAACCAATGCAGGTTGAAGTCATAAAAGAACATCTCCAGGAAGAGAGTGCTCTTTGGAAGCAGAGGCTTGCAGAGCGGCCCTGGACTTGACCAATGAGTTCAAAGCAAGGGCCTGTGCTGAAGTATTGGGACCCAATAGAATGTTGGCCTCCTAATGGGTCTTGATAGAGGCCAGCACTACCACCTCAGGCACAGAAGGGGGCTGCAAAAGCACATTGCCTTCTTCAACAATCACAAGCCTAGAAGGAGAAACAGACTGAGAATGGTTATTGTCCGAAGGTCTAAGGTTGTCCCTCTTTTTCCCTCTTATGCCTAGGCTGCTCAACCTCCAAATGCGGACACCATTGGATGCTGATGAGAAGATTCAAGACTAAGGGCTCTAGCTAAAATCTCGGCCCTACGTCTGATCATCCTAGAATTAAAACAGGCACAAAAGCGGCAACTAACGATGTTGTGATCCGAGCTTAAACAGGTGACACAAAGTGAGTGCAAGTCTCTGTGTGGGATTTGCTTACTACAGCAGAGACAATTATTTACCTTATCTGACATGAGTTTAAAGCTAAAAAAAAAAGGAGTTCTCCAACAAACTGAAACACTGCTTTAGGCTTTGATGGCAAGAAAAAACTGATTTCATGATGTAGGCCGGCTGCCTATATACCCAAGCAAACTGATGTCGGTCATGGCATCACCCAGCCTTATGAAGAGGAAAGAATTTTCTCTGGTAGTTGGGCCAGCCAAGGGCTTTCACGGCAGGAAAACCCACAAGTCAGGGGTGCAACAGTGAAACATGAAGATTATCAGTAGTCTACTCCATTATCAAGCTAACAATGGTGCCTTTTTCCCAGGGAAAACAAGCAGCAGCAAAAGTTTAAAGTCTAAGTCACATTTTTTTCAGAGAAAACACAGTAAACAGCATTTCAGAGTACTTTGCAAGCACCAAAAAGTAACATAAGCACAGTTTCTCCACAGAAAAAAATATTTTTCAATTATTTTAAATGACTTTTAATCTGACAGTTCAGTGACAGTCCATTCAAACCTACACTTATAGCTTAAAAATAACTTTCCTATTTTAAATAGGAAAGAATAATAAAATAATTTCTATAAAGTGGGGGGATTTCCCCAAAGGGAATTATCTGCCCAGTAATGGAACATCACAAATCAACCATCAATCCTCGAAAGCCTACAGAGAAGATCAGCAGCAGGAAAGATCTGAATGGCTTGGTGCCTAAACTTGTTTTCTTAGTCAGCTTCATTAACTTATACAGCTAAGGCTACTGCAACAATGATCAATATGATGAACTCCAACTAACACTGCAGACAGACAGGGAAGAAATAGAAAGTCTGATGATAGTCGAGCAATGTTAAAATCTCCAGGAAAAGGTGATATCTCTGTAAAAATATGGAATTTAGGAGGTAAAAATTTTAAAGATATAGAAGGCACTGTTCAATATCATTTTGAATGGAGGAGGAGTGTATGCTTTTTGGAAAAATGCAGTGGTGGCAGTTTTAAGAAAAGAAGGAAAGAACCCAGTGGATTCTATATAACAGACTGATTTCACTATTTCAGGTTCTGAACAGTGACAATAAGGTATTTATGTCTACAATGATTAAAACAGTGGCAACAACTTTGCAAAACTGAAAGACTTTTGTGTTTTTTTTATTGAAGTCAATTAGATGAATGTGCTTGTCTTAATAAATCTGATTTAAGGAAACCATTGCACTGCTTATTATTTGCATAGTAAACTCTATTGAAATGGTAACTAGTTTACGTTTTATTCTTCAGGCTTGTATCACAACTATTCTCAGCACTTTCCACCCGAACTCTGGCTAATTGTTACTCATTTTGCTTTTTAGTCCTAGTAGATGCCTGGCACTCCACCAGGTCTGCATAGATGACTACTGATTTGACTCCTGTTAAACCTGGTGGACTTCTTTGAGACAGTCACCAAGGCCCTTGATGAGGGGAAAGCTGTGCACACAACCTACCTAAACTTAGCCAAGACTTTTAACACTATTCCCCACTCAGACATAATTGACAAACTCGCTCAGCTAGATATATCATTAGATGGGTCACTACCTGGCTCACTGACAGGAACCTATATTGTCAAAATAGGGGAATCCACTTCCTACATCAGACCTGTAACCAGTAGTGTTCCATAGGGATCAGTCCTGAGACCTCTACTGTTTGGAATCTATTTCTCTGAAGTGCAAGCTAAAACTAAATGTCTGTGGCTGACAGTTTGCTGACGACTGCAGACTGGGGGGTGGCCATAGAATCTCCAAACAATGTCATCATCCTACAAGAGGGTCTCACACAAACAGACTGGTGCCAAAGTCATGGCCTTAAACTCAATGCAAAAAAAATGTATTATCATCCCTTTCATAAGAGTGATGTTCCTGCTAAATACCACATCAATAACAACACCGTAAGTACGCACTCAGTGGTGAGAGACCTGGGCACACAGGTTGACAACAACCTTACATTTGATCACCATGTCACCACAGTGGTAACAAGGGCACTCTATATTGCTCATCTCATAAGTAAGGGCATTGCCTCCAGAAAAAAAGAAGTTATAACCTCCCTGTACTCTTCCCTCATCAGACCAACAATTGAGTACAATGCCCCTTTTGGTATGTACTTTTCCAAGCACCTGCAGTAATTGGAGAGACCACAGAGGTTCCTCACAAGGAAAATTCAAGGTCTTCATTATCTGTCCTATGAGGAACATCTGAAATCACTGTCATTTTATTCTGTTTCATACAGACTACTCGGAGGTGATTTCTGCCTTTCATATAAGGCAATCTTTGACTTTGCTTTACTGGAAATGCTACATATCTGCAAGTCAAATGGTAAACTGGTTACTGGCTGTAATGGCCTTAACCTGGTATGTGACATTAATAGAACCTGCTGGAGGGGCAGATTTGTCTCCCAGAGGTTACCACATCACTGGAACAGACTCTCGCTTCATGTCAAGCAAAGCACCTCATTGACCCTCTTCAAATGCAATCTGGACGATTGGATGGGTAATCGTAAGTTCACCCCAGGGGTTTTACATATGTCCCTCTTGGACAGGAGTGATATATGCTGATCGTGGAAATAAGGGTAAAACTTGGCTAGGCTTGTAAGGGCCCTAAGATCATTAGCCTAGTAACGTCCTATGATTCTATGATCCTCCACAGGTGACCTTGGATACCTTTTAATAATCATGTTGACATTACTCAGAAAAGCAAGATATTCACTAGGGAATGTTGCCTTCACACCAATACTTAAGTATGGCCTCTCTCTCTTTTTTAACTGTCTCTAACAAGGGTAAACCATAGTCAGTCTTAAATACATTCTACAGTTTCATGCTTCAAGCTTTCAAAAGGATGCATCACTGTCTGTTTCCTGACAAAGCAAAGCACCTTCCCGTTCAACACAAAAGTACCTTCATCCATGCCAATCGTGTACAAAGTCTTAACCTTATATCCATCATTACCAGTTATCTAGCTTGTACCATCAAGGTATATGGATCATTATTCACTAAATCAACAGTCTCCCAACACTTTAAGTACATCACTGACTACTTTTGAAATGAATAAAGTATTCATCCCACTTTATGTGCAAGACACTTTGTAACTTGTGCTGAGATACTGTTTCCATTCCATCATTCCGATATAATTTTTGCATTTCTAAAACAATCTTTGCAAATGCTTTATTACAGATATGACTGCATAATTCAACTGTATCACTTTTTAACATCACCATAAGAATAGCATGAGAGTGCTCCATAAATTTCAATGGATGGGACTCTACACATGCACTGTGATGAATCCACTAAAGTCTGTGGGCGTCAATATTCTTTCGCTGACTCTACCAAGGGTAAATTTTAATGCACTTTCTGTGATGCCCTCTTGGGGAAAGCAGTATTTTACAATCTTTCTACTTAAAACATGGCCAGATATAACTGGAATTACTCAGAAGGAAATGTAGCATGGCAACTGAGTCACCACATGCTACGGCGTTTAGGGCAAGTAAAAGTGTGAGATGGAACTTTAACATTTTCTCAGTTATGATGGCAACTGTGGTGTGACTTAATAGTGGCTTCATTTGGTTGCTATCTTATCCTTTCTAGTTTCCTTCCTCTGAACAGTAATTGCTGTGAATACAACTTCGGATTCATATGTTGGACAGTTGTCACGTCAGAAAAGTATTGGAATATTAACACAGCTCACCTTACAACTGTTTCTTTTTTAGCTCCTCATGTCAGCTTCTACAGAGAGTTTCCCAGTTGTGCACAGTAGGACTTGTGTGCTGCATACTTTCTAAGTCTTAGAGCTAAAAACAAATATCAACTCAGGTCTCTATGGATGCCATAAAATATGACATTATCTCAACTTTGTTTGAAGAAAAATCATTGGCAAAAACACAAAAACATCTTGTATCCTCAATTAGAATATGCCCTACCACTGACAGCAAATGCTTCTATGAAAACCCTAAAAGATCTTCAAACTTTTACCAATCCACCTAAGGACGGACATCACGGTCTCTCACTCTGGTGTGCTAACACGCACCGTATAGATCTGTGAGCAGAGCAGCTACATCTCCACCTCGTACCCAAAACCATATAGTCCAACTCTACTCCTCCCTCATAGGCCAGCCATCAAAAGAATCCCTTATCAACTACACTCCCAAGCCAACAACGTCCTAACTCTCTTTAGGTCACCAAACACACTATCAACTACCAACCACGCCTTCTCTATACTGGCATTGAAGCTGTGGGACTCCCTGGCAGTAGATATTCATAACACATCTGTCCCACTAAGATCTGCTTAGACTTTAAATAAAAATAGTACCATGCACCTGCTACAAACACCCACCCAAAATATAATTTAACTAAAAAAACACCTCACTAAACATACTATAAATTCTTAAATGGAAGAAATAAAATATTTTGCTTTGATCTTTTAAAATTATGCTGAAAAGTCACTGCACAGTAGAATGCAGCTGAGACTGTTATGGTTGAAAAAAGCACTTTTTTACAGCTTCCTATATTAATTCCAAGACTCCAAAGTGCGAGCCCCAGAACTGCAAAAAAATAAAATAACTATAAAAACATACGAGAATAACTAATAGCAAACACATCTATTCTCCTTTAACACTTTTTGTGGGGGTGAGGGGCAAGACCCTAATGCTCCCCTTAGTATGGACGGAAAGCCCCACACCCATCAAACTTACACGTACAAAATCTGTGAGATCGCCATACCGCAGAGAAAAGTGAATAAACTGAGAAACGTCAATCTTGGACTTAATATAGTACACGTAAGTCTGCATTTGTGTTCCTACAGTCTCGCTTTTCTGGGAATCGTACTAGAATATCAAACAACAACCTTTTTACTCCATGACTTGGCACAACGAAATGGTCGTTAGTAAAATGGTGACTTACAGGCAGAAGTATCAGACAAGCAAAAATGAATACTTTTGAAATATTGCACAGGTGGTACTTATAAATAAGTAGAATGCGTTTGAATCTAGCACATTTTCTGGTATGGTGTTACAAACCTTTTCTTACAAGTATTTAAGCATCTTTACGTGCAATTTTAAACATATTAAAATAAACACAACCCTATGGTATTTCTGAGGCAGAAAAAAACATTACACTTCTATAACTGAAACGATGAAACCCACTACATATATTCAGTCTTTCAATACAAGTGGAAAAATTGTATTACTGTTCTTAATAAAACAGTGAAGTCATGCACATTTTATGTATGTAGAACCACTTTATTAAATCCTTATTACATTAAATCCATCTCCTTTATAGTACCTTAAATACAGGGTAAGTTCTTCTGCTGAATCAAGCCTTTTTATTTCTACATTCAGGAAAATGCATAACTTTAAAAAAAAGATAATTATGACAGTAACACAAGACAACTATCCACAACAGGCATGCTTTACTTGTTTACTTACTACTTTGTCGCTTTCAAGTGTGATCCAGAAGAATGCAACAGCAATCCTATTTTAAATGTAGCTTGAACTAGTTACAAAAATTATGGTGAAAATAAAGTACCTTTGGAAATACTTTAATGGTGTAAATGTAATGTATCTTATGATGCCCTTTAACATCTTAAAAGCTTAAGTTGTGATAAAGACTGTTAATGTCAGTGCGTTAGAGTTAGTGGCTGTTTCCGACACATTAGCAAGACATTTATATATACATTATATAATATATTATATTTGAGTGTAATAATGTGTCATAGTATATTTGCCCTATAAACAGCTAACTCTAAAGCACTGACACTGATTAAAACTTGTTAAGTTTAAGAGGTTAAAGACAAACATGTAGTGTCAGTGGTGCAAGAAGTAGCTAGCACACACGCCTTTACTGATGGAAGACCAGAAGGCAGTGGTATCTATTCCCACTCCGGGTAACTGGATTGCTGACACTACTGTGCAGCATTAGGGGGTGCTGCACTCCTGACTGTGTTGTCCTTCAGATGAGATGCTAAATCAGGGTACCATCTGCTTGAGTTGAGGGTAGCTTAGCAGGATGCAAAAGACCCCATGATACCTATTGAAAAGAGTAGGGGAAGTTCTCCAATGCACTATCTTCACCACAGCTGTAGAAATACCACCTCAAGTCTCCCATGAAAAGAGGCCACTACCTAGTGGACTATCCCAGTCAAAAAGGATAAATACATTTACACCATTCAAGTACTTTCAAAGGTACTCTGTTCTCACCATGTAATTAATACAAGTGTCATCGATCTCTCTCTCTCTCCACACACACACACACACACACATATATATATATATATATATATATATATATATATATATATATATATATATATAAAATAAATAAATATATATATATATATATATATATATATATATATATGTACACACACACACACACACACACACACACACACACACACACACACACACACACATGCATATATCTATATCTATGGGTCACCTTCGTTTGCCCGACAGTTCATTTGCCCGACAACTAGAAAATGGCAAGTAAAAGGTATATGTCCTTTTCCCCACTGTAGTGTGACCCTGGAGTTAGAATATATAGTTAAGGGGTTGGGAGCACAGCCCCCCACACACTGGGGGGGTGAAGTTCCCCACCTACTTTGGTTTTACTTTGTCCAGTTTGTTTTTTTATTGTTCACTAAAACCAAAGTAGGTGGGGGCTACACTCCCCACCCCAACTATATATTCTAACTCCAGGGTCGCACTACAGTGAAAGACATATACCTTTTACTTGCGTTTTTCTAATTGTTGGGGAAAGGAACTGTTGTGCAAGTGAACTGTCAGGCAATTGGGTTGCCTGAAATTTCTGTCGGGCAAATGAACTTTAGGTGAAATGAAGGTGACCCATACACACACACATACACACATATATATATATATATATATATATATATATATATATATATATATACATATACATGCATATTAAAGGACTATGACAGGGTCTTTGATTATAACTAATTTATTACATGCTCAAGAAATGAATGCCAAGAAATTCACCTCAAAAAGAAATTCTCAAGGTGAATTTCATGAAACCCATTTAAAGAACTCATAACAAATGGTTGCATTTGGAGACCCAATCAAAACTCTTTGAAATACATGGGGAATTCTAGCTGCTTGTATGTAATAGCACCTGTTTAAAAAGTCAAGCAGCAGTGATAGACACAACAGGTTTTAAAAATTCTTTCCCATTAGCAAATCACTTTGCTTCTTAATATCATTTCTATGGTGGCATGAAGTGTGTGACAGATTTTAGTGCTGCCATTTGCTTTTCTATCCAGTTCTTTGATGACTCATCTGTGCGGCATTTTGAGGTGTACCTAGTTTTACGACAGCAAGGCTTGTACGTAAGAAACTGCCTATAACAAATCTGTTACAGCTAGGTTCTTATACATGAACCTAGCTACAAGATTACTTTCCTTTCCTTTTTTGCAGCACAACAGCATTCCAAACAGTACAGTCATACGTATATGTACATGTATAACATGTATGTATAATGTATATGTATACAAATTTCTAGCTAATGTAGGTGTACATACATTTCTAACTATCCAATGTTAACTTGTGACTTTGATATATAATTACCTGTTCTGTGAATATATAATTTGATTTGTTACTTATTTGTTTTGGTCTGTGAATGTATATAACTCAAAAGTACTGTGATTCTACCCATTTTTCCTTAGATATCAGATGTAATTACTGTGAATGCCTTCAGGATAAGGTCATGGCTAAAAATATACCCTACTCGATTACCAAATAAGTAAACACATAATAAAACAAAACCAAAGCAAACAGTTCGTAATAATTACAAATTATATTACCTGTTCTGATCTACTGAAGGGCAATGTCTCATAAAATAACAGAGGCAACTACATAACAAATCAACCAACAAATACAAGGGCAAAAATACTTCAACACTATCACATAAATATCAGTATGCTAAGCAAGATTGGGCTTATCTGTCTGCCCACTGCCAATGGACGCTGACTAAACAGGATGACATATTTCACAGTTCATCTCATCCAGGGGGAAAAAAATCTGCTTGTCATATGAAACAGAATCCCTATATGAAGCTTTGGACTGCCCTCCTGGCAATACTGACTCACAGAGTATATGAAAAAATGCTGACACTTTGTGAAGACATTTTCCCGTAAAAGGTTGAAGTCCTTAAGCTGCAAAAACACCAACGTCCATCATCTTTAAACCCTATTGATTTCTGGTGAAGATTTAAAAGGCTGTTTACTTATTTCCCATCATCTCTGTCAGGCACGCAACAGTCCTCTTCCCACTGAATAAAATCTCTCATGGTCCTTCTGGTGATTAAGGTCAGACAGAATGTCAAACTCCTAATGCTAAGTGCTTTCACATTAAAAATTAATAATGAATCACCAAGTAAAATCCAAACAAGCAGTTAGACATGTAAACAATACACAAAAGGTTATGATGAGTATTACAGGAAAAATATGGGTCTGATCCTCAGGAAACACTTGTAATAAGAAAATTATCTGTAAACTGCAGTAGACTACTTGGTTTCTATTCTTTCTTCCTTTTTTTTGGTACCCCTTTCATCGAATTACATCAATAAAAGAGCATTAAACCGCAAGTACAATACAAAGATCAATACAAAATGTGAAACTACAAATAAACGATTCAACTGATATGATACAAAATGTTCAAAATGCAGTGAAAATGATAAAAATGTAATTTCTAAGATTCAATACACGTTAAAATGATTTCCTGCTCCTTCTAGCTCCACGTATCTTGTTATTTTTTTGTAAAAGCTTTCACATGCATGCAATAAGCATCAAAACCATGCATTTTACGAATAAAAAGCATGCACCTTAACTGTGCTACATTAAATACAGTATTATTCTGGAAAAAGAAAATAGTGCCAAGATAAAAAGCATATGGAAAACTCAGAGTGAGCATGACTGACAACATTCAATCAACAAAGAACTTAATTCATTTACTACTACTCTACAATAAAACAATTTCATATATCAAAATTATAACAAATCCAGGAGCTTGACCGATTATCAGGTGTCACCAGACTTTTTACTAAAATCCTGCCTTATGTGCTTCCTGTGTTGGATACTGGATCACACTTGATTTCACTTGTTTGTTTGCAGAAGTGGATGACCTAACCTAAAATGCCAGTGAATACATTTATTAGCGTAATTCCTTTCCATTACTCCCTTTCCCAAGTTTCATTGACTCCACACTTTCTCAAATACTGCTGACAGCTACTTGTATACCACCCATTCCATAAGAGTACTCCATGGGTCAACAGCACTATCTGTGAAGAATATTTTCATGCATTCCGGTGAAAAGTTGTCACTCATAATCTGTTGATTGTTCACTGTCCTCCATTCTCCCTCCTTCCTGTTTAGGGTGAATCCCAACATAATCGTAAATAGACATAATATAAGCTCTCTGTCCCTTCTGGTCCTAAAATAGGAGAGTCTGAGTGCAAGTCTCTGCTTATATCATTTCCCCTGCATACCATACGTGTCTGGCTGTTGTTCTCTGAACTAGATCCAGCAATGTGATAGCTCTTTATAGAAATGGCCTCCAGGACTGCAAGCTGCACTCAAGCTATGGGCTAGCCAATGCCTAGAACAGTGGCAAAAACACCTCTAATATCAAAACTCATCTCTGAACAGAGCCTAACATTTTGCTTGATGAAAGTGTAATACTTCCACAGTTTTCCAGATAATCCACTAGCCCTGCATATTTTTCTTGTTCTCCTGCCTTTAACCTGCTCCCAGCTGATTCTGTACGCAAAGCTTAGAATATTTGAGGTACAAAATTTGGCATTTCCTTTCATTACTAAACACTACAGGTTGGCATTACAATCAGGTTCTGCATTATCAAACCCAAACGTTTCATCCCCTAAAATATGAACTAGTCTAAATTGTATTTTAAAAGGTTATTTCAATAACTAAATTCTGTTAAAATAGTAATCAGCAAAGGAACCAAGGCACTGGGAGCAAATAATTAGAGAGGGAAAGATAACAGAGTGGGATGAGCCAAAGATGATGTTTAGACTGTAGGACAGAGACCCCCTTGTCTATCAGGGACTGATATTAGAGTACAGGCAAAGAGGAAGGGATGGGGAATCTTAAGTGAAAGACTTGCTCTGATGGGGTATTTAGTCAAATCTAGAACAGAAGCTGCTCTTAAAAAAGGGATAATGAATGGTGCATATAAAATATTGCATGATAACTATAACAGTCAGTCAGAGGAAGTTAGAAAAGGTTGGGGAGGGAGACTGGAAAAAACAATTTACAAGAGAAAAATGGGAGGACATATGTATGGCTCCCCAACCATACATCAAAGTCCAGGAGGTTTAGGATCTTTCCTTGGAAGTGTTTGCATAGGTATTTTTATATCCTAAACAGACTTCACAGAATTTTTCCACAGGTAGAGAGCAAATGCTGGAGTTGTGATGGGGAAAGAAAGAGGTAACTGGGAACGTGTTTTGGGAGTGTAATGAGTTGGCAGATTTTAAAAATTCCCTACAGAGTACTCTGTCAGACATACTGGGCGAGCAAATGGCTGTAATTAAGAATATACAGCAGTGACAGTGGTATAACACGTAGCACACTCACACTGGTTTCGACCGCTGTAGGTTCTATTCTCCGACCAAGCAGACTGATTACTCACACTACAGTGCAGCATAATGGGGATGCTGCACTCATGAGTGTGTCATCCTTCGGATGAGATGTTAAACTGTGACCCCATTTGCTTGAATTGGTGGTAATTCAGATGACCATAAAAGATCCCATGGCACCTATCAAACAGAATAGGGGTCCTTTATTTATATACTAAAATAACTTATTTACAAAATATTTATAAATATTTACATATGTACAAATAATAACTATATACATGTGTTTGCACATATTCATAATTTTCTTAACCTCATGCCAAAGTTTCATCCCTATTAGACCCCGACTCCTTTTTCCATAACTACCATCTAAGTTTACCAAATACTGTTGCTAAAATCCATTTACCATTAAACATAATTTATTATTTTATTCTATACAACATAAAATTACTTTTTATCTATGTTAACATACTCTTTACTTCTATTCCTGTATCAATATTTAATCATATCCATGTTTATTTTATTCACTTCTTTTATATCTTCAAAATAATCTTCTTTACAAAGTTTCCCCATAACTTTTTTACTATTTTACATATAAAAACACGTTCCATTGTTTCTTCTTCTTGACAATGTAAACATATTTTATCAAATTTCTTTTTATACGGCATATTTCCTTTTACTGGCAACTTGTATATTACCAATTTCCACAAAAAACTTGACATCCTACTTTCTGATATCATTTGCTTCCTATTTTTTTTAGCTTTAACTTTTTCATCTGTTAGATTTTCCTATGATTTTACATGGTAATATTTTATCATTACATTCTTATACCACACTTTTCTTTTTCTATTTCATCAATTTTTATTTTTCACAAATGTATTTTTTCTTGGTAACATTTTATTTCTTCATTTATACACTGTTTTTCTCTTGTACTCTTTTTTACCATACCCCAACATTTATCATACTTATATTTATACAGTTTTACTACTAATCTGTCATCTTTCTCATTTATCCTTTGACGCAGGGTATACCACTGGGTTAATTAACCCCAAACCACCTCTTTCTTTGTTTACATACACAACTCTTCTTTTTACTGGGTTTAATCTAAAACCCTATATAAATTAAAAAAATATCTGCAATAATTCCTTTTCAAATACTGTTGTGAACATAAATACACTTGTTAAGCATGCTACTTTGCCATCAGTATTGAATTTATCAAATAACTTTTTATCTAAATGATACTGTATATGTTCTCCAGAAAAAGACACATTCACTTTATTTCTATTACTGTTTTTTCCCAGTGAATTCAACTTAAATTTTTATTCCCTAGTTTTATACCTAACACAGAAATTTAATTAATTGCAAAATATATACCCCCTACCTTTACTACATCACCTAAACCTTTACTTTTCTCTTTATTTAAAGCTACCCCTGTCACCTCATTTGTGCAATTTATTAATTCTTTTATCCATTTTTTTTGCAATTATTATAATGTCATCTGCATATGTTAATAGAAACATAACTGGAATTTTTAACACTTCAGGTGTTTTATACCCCACCTCCTTCATTTTTTAATTTATTTCACATGCTATCACATTCACAAATACTGCAAACAGTATACAACTCACTGGACATCCCTGTCTTACACCATTCTTCAAATGTACCTCTTGACTTAACCAGCCAAATACAAATAATTTTAATTTATTATTATATACTCTGACGTACATAAATTCCCAACTTTGTCACTTATCTTATCTTTATTCATTATTACCCATAAGATTTCATGTCCATTTCAGTCAAATGCCTTACTAAGATCTCCTATCATGACATCCACTTCTTCTTGTCTAGTCATAATATCATATTTCTCTATCATTAATAATTATTGACAACCCTTCCCCTTTATACTACATATACCATCTTTCATAATATTTTCCATTCAGTTTCAATTTTCTTTTTTATTATTTACATGTTGTATCTTTCAGCTTTTCCCGGTTAGGGGTCGCCACAGCGGAACTCCAGTCCGCTAATGATTGGCAGCAGATTTTTACGTACCGAGTTGCCAGCCCTGACGTACAACCTTCAACGAAGGTACGCCCATTCACGCATGTCTCCACACAGAAGACGCTTTAGCTGAGAATCGAACAGGACAACATCTTGCTGTGAGGTGACAACGCTACTATTTACATAAAGATCTTACAATCATTATTATTGAATACTATTAGTCTCCAGTTTTTTTAATTCTCTTCTATCTTCTCCACTATATAATTCTTTATATATAAAACCTTCATTTAACCATTCATTTTAAATCTTTAAAATATATATTTTTTGCTAATCCCTTAAATTGTTACACGTCATACCCTATTCCAGCTGGGTCTGCAGCCGAATCTGTATTTACTTTTTGTAATACTTTCTCTAGCTCATTTAAATAAATCTCCTTTCCAACTTATTGATCTCTTTTTCTTTTAACTTTCCTGCTTTCCATTTTTCACTATCTTCTTTTCTTTAAATATGTTTTGTATATATTGTACAACAATATTCATAATCTTTCCCTGAGTGCTTTCTATTTCTCCTTTGACATTTTTTATTTCTCTCATTACACTACCATCTTCCTTTCCTAATCTGCTTAAGTAACTCAATACTGCTTCTCTCTAGCCTTGTAAAAATATATTTGCTTAAATAATTTTTGTATTTTTTCTTGATTTCGTTCATATAATTATTTTTCTTTGTCAAAGTACTTTCTGTCATCATGTTCTAAAACTTTTAATGCATTATATATTCTATTATATTTTTCTCTTTCTTTACTGACATCATATTGCCAATGTAAAAAATATATATTTTTTTCCTTAAATATCATCCACTTTTCAAACCAATTAAAAACAATGTTCTCACAGTAATATGATTTTTCCATAACTGTATTACTAATCTCTTTCCTTCTTCATTTCATGCTTTGTTGTTTAGCCTTTTTATTCCTTTGCCTATTTTTATATATTCCTTGCTTTCTTTTTTTCTCTAGCCATCTTGCAAGATGATTAGAAAATCCTGTTTTAACTATCTCCCCTTCTCCTATAACTAAACCTTCTGATACTATAAAACAATCTATTTCAGTTCTATATATGCTCCTTTTGTAAGTCCATAAATTTTTGTCCCAAAGTTTTAATTTACCACATCTTATAACTTCAACATTCTTCTAATATCATTTCCATTTTTTATGCTTGCCTTATAAATCACAATTAAAATATTCTGTTAATTTATATTTATCACTACCTGGTCTAAAATCTGATGAAATAAGCTTAAACTTTCTTTACATATAGTATAAGCATACAATGTTATAATTCTATATGCTTGTTCTTTCCATTTTAAATTTACAATGGTTAATCTTCCCACTTTTGCTAAATTTACATCTAATATCTTTACTATGCTTCTATAGAATGCAGCTATTCCAGAACATCTCTCATTTCCCAAATTCCAGATTATCTTTCTGCCCCCACAGTTTCTCTGATCATAATTTTTCTTCATTTTTAAAAATCTTGTGTCTCCTAATATAATTACATCAACATCACATTTATTACACCAATCCAAAATTCCTAATCTTCTTACTATATTCTTAATACCATTCACATTTACAGAAGGCACTATAAAAATGTTTTCTCTTTTCCTTAGATTCATGGCTTCATACATTCCTAGCAAATTACTAGACTAGCTTTCTTAATAGGCCATTCTAAGCCTAACTGATTTGCTTTCCAAAGATGAGAATCAAACACTGTACTGTCTGTCTGTCTGTGAGTAAAACACCTTAACCATTATACCAAGCCTGAATCTTCAGCTGTATATCTTCTTTTTCATCCATTTTCTTTTTTTTTTGTACTTATCCCTTTATTTTTTTCTTTTTCTGTCTCTTACCCTTTTGCCAATATATATTTTTTTTCTCTTTTACTACTTCCCAGTTTATGCCTTCTTCATCACTTATTTCAGAACCTTCTATGTCCTCTTTATTTTCCTTCTCATCTAATGTTTCTTCTATTTCTACTGCTTCTAAAATTTCTTCTCTTATTCACTGTCTTCCATTTTGTTTTATTTTTTCTTATTTTTATTTTTGCAATCCATCCATAAATGTCCAATTGTATTACTCTTGTTGCATTTCAATTCACTTTTTTTGCATTATGCCCCATTTCACCAGAAATATATCATTTTCTTTTGTCACTTAATTAACAAATATCCTTTTCCACAAAGGAAACATGTTTTACACTGTTTCCAGTATTTTAAAACACTCCTATTCCCCCTCACATTTATCATGCTTGGTATATGTATACTTTTTCTCTTTCTACTGTTAACACAATATTACAAGCCCAGCTACCAGTTCATAAATCCCTTATGTCATAAACTTTTGTAATGTCCAGTACTTCTTTACATAAAGCTTTCAAATGTCCTTTCAAAGAGTCTCTTTCTACCTCCGCTCAAAACTGTAAAAAAATCTTGTTTCTCTGTTAAATGCTTTTATCAAATAAAGATTCCATGGGTTGCAATCTTTTTTCATATTCTCCAAGAAAACTTTCCACTGAAAAAACAGTCTCAAATACAACGTCACAAAATGTGATTTTGTTAATAAGAATACATGCTCTTACCTTATGTGCTTTTACACCCAAAGGAACTATTAAATTATCCCACACTTCATACCTGTTCATTCCTTTGTCTTCTTTACTTTGAATCCTTACCACGTACTTTCATTATTCATTTTCTTCTGCCCTCTTTTCTGCTACTCCACTTTTGCCTTCTTTTACTTTCTCTGCATATGTTTTCTTTTCCATCCCACCACTATTCTTCAGAATTGCCTCTGCACTCTCCTTTAGTATTTTCTCCATAAAGCCACCAGAAAACATTGCCTTTATTTCCTAGCTCACTCTGCAATACCATTTCTTTAGGTAAATCATCCCGCAATCCTCTTGACTGGAGGGTTGCAGTTATACATCCATCATTTGCTAACTCATCTCCATCAAACAAGTTTCTTTGAAATGATTCCACAGAGTCCTTCAAATATTCTCCTGTCTCGATATTTGCTTTTTCTTTCATTTCTTTCACTAATCCATCATCTCCTTCACTTTCCATCTGCCTTCCTGTTTCTCCTGGTCGCCTCTGCGCCTGAAATGGAAACAGGAAGTGCTCCTCCAAAATGGTTCCTCCTCACAACGAAAAGCAGGTATTTTTTTAATGATATATATATATATACAATACATATTTTTACATATTTACATTATTTACATCTACTTACAAATCTCCACACATTATAAACTTCAATTTAAGCATTCCCCCCACTCTTTTATCCACAACCAAAACATTATTTTCGTCACAAATCTTTGTCAAAGTCCATTTTCCATTGTATTTAAATTAATTTAGTCTCTCGTTTCATATAGTCCATGAAACATAAAATATTACTGTCCATTTTCTTCACTTCTTCCTGTTTTCATGCACCATAATAACCAAATTCTATTATATTCATATTTATTTTCTCAAATTTTAACAAATTTTTTACCCTATTATGTCTACATATTTCTTTCCAAAAATTAACTCTTTCACATTTCAAAAGCACATGCTCAGCATCAGCAGTCTCAAACTATCCACATTTATTACATACTCTATCTAGCTTTTTCTTGCATGGCATATTTGCCTTAACCAGCAATTTTCTAATAGGCAATCTCCATAAAAAATCATTACATTCTTTAATCTTTTTTATAGTTATTATATCTCATCATTATGGCTTTTTTTCTTATCTATTTCTAAAGCTTTCCCTGGATCAATGCAACAAAATGCTTTCATAATATTTAAGTACCACTGCATTTTATTTTTCTCACATATATTTTTATTTTCCATAACACAATTTTTCTTTGGAACTCTTTCATTTCTTCATTCACAATGCTTTTACTCCTTTTTAACTTCCATTCCTTCCCACAATTCTTTGTATTTATAATATACTACATTTCTATCAAGTTTTTATTTTCCTTCACAATTCCTTGGGCTTATTAAACCCAAGCCTCCTTGCTCTTCTTTCATATACAGAATCACTGTCTTGACTGGATTCAGTCTAGAGCCCCATATAAAATAAAATATAATCATCATTAGTTCCTTTTCATACTTAACAGGATTCATATAGCTGTTAGCAACATAAAGCAATTTTCCTACTACCATGGTGTTCAACAAGTGTGCCTTTTTCTATATGAAAATCTATATGATTTCCAAAAAATATTCATATCCTTTACTTCTGTGAGTACAGTATCCCATTGTCTGTATTTATTCCTTCCATACATTATTCCTAATACATCTATATATTCTTCATTGAACTCAACATCTCCTATCATACCTTCAAAACCAAATCCTTTACTTTTTCTCTTTATTTATACTTAAACCAATTTTTTAAACTTATACTTATTTTTTCATTTACTTCTTATATTCATAGTTTATTTTTAACAGTTAATACAATATCATCCTCATAATTATACATTATTGGCAATTGTACTCCCTTCCTCATTTTGTATCCACCTCTACTTGACATTTTATTAATTTAATTTACTATTAAAGCCATAACTACTGAGAAAATTACACTACTAGCAGTGCAGCCCTGCTTTATTCCACATTCTATTTTTATTTCTTCCCCAACCCAACCATTTACATTTAGCTTTAAATATTTCCTTTCATAAAGATATTTTATTACTTGTAATATTTTTTGGCTTACATTATATGCCTGCAAAATTTCCCATAATGATTTATACTGAATATTTTCATAGCCTTTACTTATATCTCCTCTATCATAACCTTCACTTCTATATTTTTATTTACGTCCCATGGCTCTCAAAAACTACCAAACAAAAAATCCTCCTTAGAAACAAATTCTGGGCAAATTGGCGTTCAACTAAAAATCCTGTTGATCAATTAAAGTTTAGATAGCTTAGAAATTAAACAAAAAAAGCCATATTGTTAGACAAAAATAATTTTTACTTTGAGCCCCAACAAACGCACCAAAATAAACCACAAACATTCTGGTCAGGCATTAATAAACTCTTATACCCTGGTCATTCAATCACACCCGTCCATTTAGGCTCTGATCACAATAACCCTACTCAAATAGCCAATACCTTTAACACTTTTTTCACAGAGACTATTCAATCTCTTGCTAATCAGCTATCTCCTGATACATCATCATCAACAACCTCCATCACTAATGCATGCCCTTTATTTCACTTTCAACCTGTTCCTATATCCCTTGTCTGTACCCTCTTACATAAGCTTAAACCTACCACCTTCTCTGCAGACCTATTACCTGCAGAATACCTGCAAAAAGTTGTAAAAGCCATAGCCTTCCCAGTTTCCATCCTGGTTAATAGAACTATTACAGAAGGAACTATCCCATCAATCTGGAAAATCACTCACATTATCCCCTTCCATAAGGGAGGCAACTCCAATGAATTATCAAATTATAGACTTATAGCCATATTATCACCACTGGCAAAGATCATGAAGAAATGCATTCATAAACAGCTGTTAAACCACCTAATAGAAAACAGTTTACTAGCTAACTGCCAACATGTTTTAGACCATTTTCATAGCACCACCTCTGCTCTTTTATCTTTCACAGATTGTATTAATAAGAATCGCAACAACGACACATTATCCTCAGCCCTCTTTATTGATCTTTCAAAAGCCTACGATATGATTAACCACCACTTACTCATTAATATACTCAAAAACCTGTCTCTAGACACACTGGCAATTCAATGGTTCCAATCATACTTAGACAACAGGCAACAAGCTGTCCTATGGGAGAACAACCTATCCTCCAACCTCCCAATTGCCCTTGGGGTCCCTCAAGGCTCCATATTAGGCCCTCTGCTATTCTCTATTTTTATAAATGACCTATACTCTGTTATACCTCAAGCTAGTTGTATCCAATATGCAGATGGTTCCACGCTAATATGCTCTGCACCTCACTATCTGTCCTAAAGTCCATAAGCCAAATGTGTTTAACATTGTCGTAAAATGGCTTCTACATCGATGCCTCATTTTGAATCCCAAAAAACTAAAACTGCTGCTATTCACTCCCACATGTCGGGCCTCCCCTCTTAATTTTTCTGTCACATCAAGCAATGGCATTATTATATCTCCTAACTGTACTACTAAACTTCTTGGGGTTCTTATTGACAACAACCTTATTCCCACATTAATAGTACTATAAAAACAGTCAAAAAACTAGGATCCCTATATAGGATTAAATCTTTTTTGTCACCACTAGTCAGGACCACTATTGCCCGTACCCACTTAATCTCTATCCTCCTCTATGCCTCACCTATATATATAAGAAACTATGTAAAAATAACATCAACAAGCTAGCAATCTCTTATAATAATATTGCCAGACTTGCAACTGGATCTGTCTTCAGAGCCCACCATTGTGATAATCTTAAACAGTTAGGATGGCTAGAACTACCAAATATAATACTATTTAATCAATTAACAGCTGCCCACAAGATCCTCTATCAACCTACTAACACACCAATACTGACTAACCTAATCACCCCTATAACAACCTCAAGACCCTATGCTCATCAAATAAACTACTTCTACAAATAGGTACAGCTAACAACTTGGCTGGTAACTACTTGTTTGCCAATACAGTTGGAAAAATCTGGAACTCCCTCCCACAAGACCTAACCATCATTACCTCTACAACATTATTTACAAGCAAACTGAAGCCACACCTTAAATCACAGTGGTTATGCCCTTGTTCTAATCCTAACTACCCCTAATTTCTCAAAGCATTTATTGCCATTACTGTACAAACTAGTTACTTTTCTGTTAACCACTAAGAGAGTGTATAACCTAGCTACTTTTTTCAGTCAACTACAATGAAAGTATTCTCTTATACTAAATTGTTAGCAAAATATTTGCAAGGCTAACCACAGCTGAAATGTACCATGATTCTGTTTACAGAAATGTAACAAAATGTAATGTATAGGATGATCATAGGTTGGTACTAGGCTATCGGCCCTATACAAGCCTAGCCATAACAATTCCCAGGATATTTCTTCCCACAATATTTACTTCTCTGGACCCCTGTCTAGCAGGGTGATTGACATGATCCCTGGGGTGAATTTCCTATCTCCCATCCAATGTATACATTTAACTGTATTTGCAAATTTCTCATATTATAAATGATAGTGTGTTTTTTGTTTGTTGGAGCTTTTCTCCCCAGGCCTCCACTGAAAATGGACATATATCCAGTTGGACTAGCCCGGTCAACAAATGTAAAATAAAATAAAATAAAAATAAAATAAAAATTATCCATAATAATTCTTGACTTCCTTTTCTTCTGAATACATTTTGGTCATATATTCTATCCATTTATTTGTAATCTTTTTGTTATTATTCTCATAAAAAGTTTATAATCGATACTGTTCAATGTTTTAGGTCTTTAATTTTTTATTTCCTCTTTATTTCCTTTTTTAAATATAAATTTTATAACTCCTGTACATACCTCTCTCTAATTCCAGTTTCTCACCATTCATTCGTAAGTTCTATATAAGTTTTTTTTGCCACTCCATTTCTTTATACATACCATATTCAATTCTGTTCAGTCCTCTTGCAGAATTCATGTTAATATCTTTTAGAATTTCATTCAATCTTTTCATAGTCATTGTTTTGTTCTAAATGCTCATTATCTTTATTTAATTTTTCACCTTTATAAATTTGTTCTGTATTTCATTCTCTTAACAAGTAATTTCAATACATATTCTTTAATTATTTTGTATATTCCTTCTTGCTGTCCTATTTGCTTACCCTCCTTTTTTTAAATTCTCATTATTTTTCCTTCATTTATTATTTTACTCAAATATGGTGCTACCTTTTCTTTCTTACCTTGTAAATAATATTTTCTTTATATAACAAGTTAATTTTAATTTGATTCATTTTATATATTTTTCTTTCCTTTTCTTAAAAGGAATTTTTCTTCCCTAATAAGTCTCTGAATGTTTCTTAACTAAATATCTTATATCTCCGTTTTTCTTTTTTCCTTATACATTCTAAAACATTTTTTATACTCCTCTTTAAAATTAAGCCACCATACAGTCCAATTCTCATAAAACTCTCATATTCATAATGATTTTTTTCATAATTCCATAAGTTTTTTTTCTCTTCTAAATCTATTGCTTTTTCATTAATTCCCTTATCTGAAAATCCAGCATACTTAATTCCTTTTAACTTTTAGATATTAAAAAATAATCAATTTATATCCTAATTTCATTACTTTTGTAGATCCAGCGGTTATTCTCCCATGCACTTAACTTTCCACTTCTCATAATTTATTTAACCATTTTAATGTCACATTTGCTCTTGCTATAATTCTACATACAGATTTTTCCACCTCAAGTCTATTACCATAATTTGTCCCAGTTCGACTATGGTTACATCTAACATCTTAATGCTTCATTGACATAATATACATATGCCCTAGCACTTCTTTCCTCATGTTCCAAACTACTGCACTATTCCAAAGTTTTTCAGTTTGTGTTCTTTTTTCCTCTGTTAATCTGATATTTTCTAGACAATAATGTGTGCAACTACTGCAGCAGACCATTGTAATATACCTATTCTCCTCTTAAGATTTTTCATACCATTCACATTTAAAGCTATTTTCAGCTTTTAAGAACAGTTAGTATAATACAATGTTTAGCCCTTTCCTTTATTTTCTCTAAGCATTATTTTTGAATTTTCTTTTATTTTAACTCTTTTCCCTATTTAATTATTTTTATTTCTTAATGTGCGCCAGTCAGGTTCTTCCTCACTTGTCTCCTCTGTTTCTTTTTCCTTGTCACTTTCCTTAACTTCTTGTAACCTCTTTATCAGTCACATTTTTTGTATATTTTCTTGTGTAGCACATTCTAGCTCTTTCTCCTGTATAACTTAATTTTCCTTTTCATTTTCTTGCACATTCATTTCACATTCTAGCCAAGAATGACCAGTATTGCCACAGTTTTTGCACTTTAAATCACATTTTCTTGCATTATGCTGTTCTACTGCATAACATATTTTTTAACACATTCACTGATTAAATTATCATTTTTTCCACAAAAATAAGTCTTTGGTTGACCCCCTGTATTTCACAAAACCCCTATTACCAGGAACATTAATAATACTAGATACATGCATAACATTATAATTTTCCATTTTTAGTATTACCCCATATTTCCATCCCCCAGTCCATAGTCCTCTTTCATTATATATTTTTTGTAGTGTCCATTACTTCTTTACATACAGTTAACATATTTTCTTTCAGTTATTTTGCTTCAACTTCAGTTGTAAACTGGATCATTATTCTTTTTTTTTTGTTTGTCTGTAAAAAACTTGCACCACATATTCTGATCATGGATAAATATTTTTCTTTTGTTCATATGCACCCCAAAAAAATTCCATGGCTCACCCAGTCTCAAATATCGAGTCACAAAAAGTCTCTATTAATTAAACTAAATGCTCTTAACTCTTTTGCTTTGACATCCTGAGGTGCTATGACAGAGTCCCAAACCTAGTACCTGTCCAAACTTCCTTCTTTTTTACTTTTTTACTGTTGACATGTACTGCATACTTGTTTTTTGTTTCTTTTATTTATTCTTTCTTCTTTGTTACTTCTCCAACAGTTTGTGCATACGTTTTTGTCTCTGAAACAACTTCTGGCACAGTCTCTTCTTCTCCTTTTAATTCTTTTTTTTCCCCCAAGATGTTGCTCCATGAAACTGCTGCTTTCTTTCAAATAATCATCCTGCACCCCCCCCCCCAATTGGAGGGTTGTAATTATGCATTTTTCAGAGGTAACTGTCTCTTCTTCAAACAATCTCCTCTGAACGTTTTCATCTGAATCCATCTCTGTTTCAGCTACAATCTCCTTTCCCTTCACAATCTCCTTTCATTCCAGTTTCAGCACACGCTGAAGCAGCAGGCGCTAACTTTGTGTAAACATGGGCGAAATTCTTGACTAGGTTTATAAGGGTCTCCGGGCCAGTAGCCTAGTATCATCCTATGAACCTAGGAACCATGTTTTCCTGCTGTTTCTCCAAGTCATCTCCGTGCCTGGAACAGGAAGTCTGTTGAGTCACACACAAATGCTTCCCCTTACTACCAAGAGTAGGGGAAGTTCCCTGATGCCCTGGCCAAATTTCCTCTAATAGCATAAATAGCACTTAAGGTCTCCCCTGAAAAGAGGCTACTAGACTAGTGGGGCTAACCCGGTCAACAAAAGATAAATAAATAAGTAAATATGATTTTTTTTAAATTTTGAGAGGTGACACAGGGTCTGAATTGCCTAGATATAATAATGCCTTATTAAGTTTAATTCTGTTGGCTGCCAAAAAAAGGAATTACTAGAAAATGGAAATCAAAATCAAAACCAACTGTATCTGAAGTATTGAACTTCATAAAATAAATAAAAGAAAGTACAGTTTTGTACCTACCATAAATGTAGATGTTCGAAGATCCACATTGCTGCAGTCCTTACATATGGGTAGTCCGCTGTCCTCGGTCGGCCCGAATACCAAAGTATTAGGCTGACGTCGGTCAAGGCGCTTAAAACTGACATCAGGACGTCAGGGTACAAAAGCGCATGACCGACGTCATTTCCTCAGTCTTTTCTTGCCCCAGATGTCAGAAGGCCCTAACAAGAAAGGCCAAAGCCAAAAACCAGCAAAAAAGTACAGTTTTGTACCTACCATAAATGTAGATGTTCGAAGATCCACATTGCTGCAGTCCTTACACTTGGGTAGTCCGCTGTCCTCGGTCGGCCCGAATATCAAAGTATAAGGCTGACGTCGGTCAAGGCGCATTTGACTGACATCAGGACGTCAGGGTACAAATGCGCATGACCGACGTCATATCCTCAGTCTTTTCTTGCCCCAGATGTCAGAAGACCCTAAAAATAAAGGTCAAAACCAAAAGACAGCAAACAAACAACCAACCACCCGTGCACTAATTATATGTACAATATATACAATATACACAATATTTACAACCCAACCCACACAACCACCTCTAACTATAGAGGGGAAGGAGGGAGGGTAAATTGGACTGCAGCAATGTGGATCTTCGAACATCTACATTTATGGTAGGTACAAAACTGTACTATGTTCTTCATCTCACCTTGCTGCAGTCCTTACACTTGGGTAGAATCCCAAAGCAGAGGTAAGGGAGGATGGCCAAACTATAAGGAAGCAGGAGCTGCCAAAATGCCCTGCAAAACAGCAGTGGCAAAACCAGCCCTGGATTTAGAGTAAAGTGGTAAGTGATAATGCCTAGAGAAAGTATGCACTGAACTCCAAGTAGCTGCCTCCAAAATATCCTTGGTTGCCACCCCCCTCAAAAAAGCTGTCGAAGTGGCAGTAGCCCTAGTGGAATGAGGCCTAATCCCAGCTGGAATCTCCTTGCCATGATGGGAATAACAGAAGGCAATGCAAAACCCAATCCACTTAGAAATAGTTTGTTTTGACACAGGCTTGCCCTGAGAACTCAAAGCAAAAGAAACAAATAACTGCTGAGACTGCCTGAAACCTTTAGTTCTGTCCAAATAATATCGCAACTGCCTGTGTACATCTAAAGTGTGCAAAATCTTTTCCCCTTTATTTTCGGGATTTGCATAAAAAGTAGGCAAATGAATAGTTTGGTTTAAAGCCACACTAGAAACCACTTTAGGCATAAAGGAAGGATTAGTACGTAAAGATACCCTATCCTTATGGAAAATTAAGAAAGGCTCAACCGCCATAAGGGCCTGTAATTCAGATACCCTTCTTGCAGAGGTAATGGCCAACAAAAAAGCAGTCTTCCATGATAAATATTTCAACTCAGTAGTAGCTGCAGGCTCAAAAGGTTGTAGAGTGAGTTTCTCCAACACAAAATTGAGATCCCAAGCAGGAGTAGGAGCTTTACGTGGGGGTCTCATATTCTTTGCCCCTCTAAGAAATTGCTTGAACAAAGGATGAGAAAACAATGGTGGGTCACAGTCATAGTGAGCTGAAATTGCTGCAGCATGAACCTTAATAGAAGAGAAGGACAAACCTTTGTCCAGTAACTCAGTAAGATATTGAAGAGCCACACTTAAATTAGGCTCAGAAACATCAAAATCCTTTGCTGCACTCCAAAATAAAAATCTCTTCCATTTATCTGCGTACACTTTCCTTGTACTAGGCCTTCTAGCTTCCAAAATCACATTCAAAACTTGTTGTGGAAGTTGAGACCCTCTATGGTTCAAAACAGAATATGCCAGGCTGTTAGGTGAAGAGAGTGAAGTTTGACATTGAGCAAATGACTGTCCTCCTGGGACAACAGGTGTGGAATCAAGGCAAAGGCCATGGAGGCTTCCGTACCAGACTTCTCAGTAATGGGTACCAGTGCTGTCGAGGCCAATCTGGAGCTATTAAAATCATCCTTGGCTTGTCCTGTCTGACCTTTAGAAGTACCTTTGGGAGGAGAGGCAGAGGTGGAAAGGCATACACATGAAGACTGCTCCAATTGAAAGAAAGAGCATCCACTCTCCAAGCTGTGGGATGAAACCTTTTCGTGCAAAACTTTGGCAGCTGATGGTTTAGTGGAGAAGCGAACAGATCTATGTCTGGAGTTCCCCATGACACTGTCAATTTCTGAAATACATGAGGATCCAATTTCCACTTGTGGGGATCCATAATTCGTCTGCTCAACACATCTGCTAAGGAGTTCTGTGCTCCCGGCAGAAATCTTGCCTGAAGATTGAGCTGTAAACTGAGAGCAGTCTCCCACAAAATCATTGCTTGCCTGCATAGAGGATAAGAATGTGTTCCCCCTTGCTTGTTGATGTACCACATGACAGTTGTGTTGTCTGTTAGAATCAACACCTGCCCTGGAAGAAGTAAATCCTTGAAAGCTATTAATGCAAACTGGACTGCTAACATCTCCTTCAGGTTGATATGTAGATGTTGTAGTCTGGCAGGCCACTTGTCTTGTATCCACTTTCCATTTAGATGAGCTCCCCAAGCTTTGTCTGAGGCATCTGTCGTTAAAATCTGACTCGCCTCTGGCCGGGTCACAGAGAGTCCCTTGTTTAGGTGACATTCCTGAGCCCACCACAAAAATTCCTTTTGAATGCAAGGTATTATTTGAATGACAGTGTCCAGATCCTGGCAGTGCTGTGTCCATACATTTTTGAGATAACATTGCAGCTTCCTCATATGCAGTTTGGCATTGGGAAGCACCAGAATACAAGATGCCATGAACCCTAAGGCTTGAAGGACTGTCCTTGCAGTCAGCCCGGACTGATGAGAAAGTTGATGGAAGTAAATGGAAAGATTCTTTTGTTTGTCCGGGGTCAAAAAGGCCATCTGGGATGCTGTATTCAGTCTTACACCCAGAAAGCACATGTCCCTGAGAGGGTACTAGACTGGACTTTATTTCGTTCACAGAATACCCCAGGCATCTTAGCACTGCTATCACATATTCCAAATGATGAAGAAGCTCTTCCCTTCCTTGAGCCAGAATCAGGCAATCGTCCAAATAAGGATAGATCTGTATTCCTTTTAGCCTGAAGAAAGCTATCACTGGAGCCAGAACTTTCGTGAACACTCTGGGCGCAGTAGATAAGCCAAAGGGCAATGCAGAGAACTGATAGTGAGAAGTCCCAGCTCAAACGCAGATACTTCCTGCAACTTAGTCTGATAGGAACATGAAGGTAAGCCTCCTTGAGATCCAAAGTTACCATCCAATGATCTTTGCCCAGCAGAGGTAAAAGCTGTTGTAACGTCAACATTTTGAACTTGGGAATGTCCAGATAAGTGTTGAGGATAGATAAATCCAAAATTGGTCTCCACGTGTTCCCCTTTTTTGGTACTAGGAACAGGCGAGAATAAAATCCTAGGCCCACTTCTGGCATAGGGACCGGCTGTATAGCCCCTAGTTGAAGTAACAGAGAAATTTGCTTGTGAGCCTCTATTCTTTGTTGAGGAGGAACGTCTGGCATGCCTCTGAAAGGAGGCAAAGTATGGAAATAAAACCTGTAACCGTGGTGTATGATATCCAATACCCATCTGTCTTGGGTAATTAAACTCCAATTTTCTTTGAAAAGTGCCAACCTTCCTCCCAAAGGTGCTGCCAGACGAGAAGGCTCTGGCAGCTGAAAAGGTAGGTCATTGGGTCTGTTTACGAAAGGACTGACCCCTGCACTCACCTGAAGACTGTGCAGGAGAACTCCCTGTTCTAGGCATGAAAGAGCCCTGAGCTCTGCCCCTACCACGTCTAGATCTACCCCTAGACTGGGAATCATAAGAAGGATACGTCCACCCTTTAGAAGGCCAATTTCTACTAAACTTTGGAGGCTGAACCTGCAAAAAATCTTTAATAGTCTGCATAGACTTAGCCTTGTCTTCCATTTTCTTTAAAACTGCCTCAACAGGAGAACCAAACAACACATCAGATTGTAAGGGAGCATCTAAAATCCTAGTTTTAACATGGTCAGATAAATTTTGATCCCTCAGCCAGGCGTGCCTGTGAAGAACTGACCCAGTGGCAGCCACCCTAGACGAGGCCTGTACAGCATCAAAACCACATTGCAAAGAATGCTTACCCACCTGTTCAGAAACATGTACTAAATCTTGTAACTCTTTACAATCAATACCTTCCGCCAGAGCATCAACCTTAGACTTCAATTGTGAAAGGAGATAGTTTTGGTATTTCAACATGTGAAACTGGCAATTCAAAGCCCTCATAGCTAGAGTGGAAGAAGTATAAACTTTCTTTCCCCATCTATCCAAGGCCCTGGCCTCTTTATCTGCAGGAACCGGATTCTTGACAACAGAAGCCTTAACACCTTTAGGCCCCTGGCTAACAGTTTCTGGGTCTGCCCTAGGACTCTTAAAAGATACTTATGAGCTTCAGGCACCCTGTAATACCTATCCGGTTTAACAGGAGCAGGAGGCAGAGAATCAGGATTAAGAGAAGCCTCTGAAAAACATCTTCCACTACATCCAAAACAGGAGGTATAGCCAAAGGCCTATGCTGGGGTAAAACAAAATTCCCTAAGCCTTTTCCTGGAATCAGAGAAGTCCTGACCTTCCCACTTAAAATGCTCCCTCATGGAATGAAGAGTTTCTGAAAAGAAAAATCCTCAGGAGGAGAAGCAGAAGGAGTAGAATCATCCACATCAGAATCAGAATAAGGAGAGTACTCCTGCAAGTCTTCAGTCAAGACTCTGAAACATCCGAAGCCTGCTCAAAACTCCCTAGCTCAGGCTCCACCCTAGGTCTCTTATCAGGAGGGGCAAAGAACCCTAATCAAAGTAATCAAATCTTCTTCCATTTTAAGCATATGCTTCTTGGGCACAGTTCCAGAAGAACTAGGGGTGACACCAACTGAAGCTAAACCTGGCCTGCCTCTAGGAGAAGCCTTGGAAATAGAAGGAGAGGGCCTAACCACCCTAGGCAGGGAGGGAGTATAGTAACCTGAGAAGCCCCTCACTCCTGACCTGCCTCCTGAGAGGCCACATCCTGCAATAACAAAGTCTCTCCTGGGAACCCAAAGAAACCTCCGGTGGAACCACCGCTCCACCGACACCTCTAAAGAACCGGCGTCCGCACGGACGGTTCTTCTAGCCTAGGCTTAACTGCTTTGTCCTTGCGCTTCTTGAAGAAGCAGGCCGGAGCATCCGACGGCATTTTATAATTGCACCGCTTCCAAGACTAACCTGGCACAATCTAATCTCCTCTTTATAGTGCGCTAATTGAATCAGGCACAAGAGGGACACCCAACAACGCCGTGCTCAGGCCCTAAACAAGGAATACACAAAGTATGATAGTCTCTATGCGGTATCTGTTTCCCACAAGAAATACAATTATTCACTTTTTCTGACATCCGGAAAACCACTGAGGCAAGAAAAAACTAAAATATTCCCCAACGGGGTACTTAGCCAACTTTGACTCGGTCTGAAACTCCGAAATCGAAAAATTTCAGAACGCCAACCGGCACTTGCAATACTGCTTCTGCATCGGACCATGCGGCAAAAAAGACTGAGGATATGACGTCGGTCATGCGCATTTGTACCCTGACGTCCTGATGTCAGTCAAATGCGCCTTGACCGACGTCAGCCTTATACTTTGATATTCGGGCCGACCGAGGACAGCGAACTACCCAAGTGTAAGGACTGCAGCAATGTGAGATGAAGAACATCTAACCAACCACCCGTGCACTAACCATATTTACAATATGTACAACACAAACCACACCACCACCTTCAACAACAGAGGGGAAGGAGGGAGGGTAAATTGGACTGCAGCAATGTGGATCTTCGAACATCTACATTTATGGTAGGTACAAAACTGTACTATGTTCTTCATCTCACATTGCTGCAGTCCTTACATATGGGTAGAATCCCAAAGCAGAGGTAAGGGAGGATGGCAAAACTATAAAGCATTAGGAGCTGCCAAAATGCCCTGTAAAATTTCAGTGGCAAATCCAGCCCTAGATTTAGAGTAAAGTGGAAGGTGGTAATGCTTAGAGAAAGTATGCACTGAACTCCAAGTAGCTGCTTCCAAAATATCTTTAGTAGCCACCCCTTAAAAAGCTGTAGAAGTGGCAGTAGCCCTAGTGGAATGAGGCCTAATCCCAGCTGGAATCTCCTTACCATGATGGGAATAACAGAAGGCAATACAAAAACCAATCCACTTAGAAATAGTTTGTTTTGAAACAGGTTTGCCCTGAGAACCCAAAGCAAAAGAAACAAACAACTGCTGAGACTGCCTGAACCCTTTAGTTCTGCTCAAATAATATCGCAAATGTCTGTGTATATCCAAAGTGTGCAAAATCCTTTCCCTTTATTTTGGGGGTTTGCATAAAAGTAGGCAAATGAATAGTTTGGTTTAAAGCCACACCAGAAACCACTTTAGGCATAAAAGAAGGGTTAGTACGCAAAGACACCCTATCCTTGTGGAAAATTAAGAAAGGCTCAACTGCCATAAGGGCCTGTAATTCAGAAACCCTTCTCGCAGAGGTAATGGCCAACAAAAAAGCAGTCTTCCATGATAAATATTTCAACTCTGCCGATGCTGCAGGCTCAACAGGTTGTAGAGTGAGTTTCTCCAACACAAAATTGAGATCCCAAGCAGGAGTACGAGCTCTACGTGGGGCTCTTACATTCTTTGCCCTCTAAGGAATTGCTTAAACAAAGGCTGAGAAAATAATGGTGGGTCACAGTCATAGTGAGCAGAAATTGCTGCAGCATGAACCTTTATAGAGGAGAAGGACAAACCTTTGTCCAATAACTCAGTAAGGTATTGAAGCGCAACACTTAAATTAGGTTTAGAAACATCAAAGTCCTTTGCTGTACTCCAAAATAAAAATCTCCTCCATTTATCTCGTAAACTTTCCTTGTACTAGGCCTTCTGGCCTCCAAAATAACATTCAAAACTTGTTGTGGAAGCTGAGACCCTCCAGGGTTTAAAACAGAATATGCCAGGCTGTCAGATGTAGAGAATGAAGTTTGACATTGAGTAAATGACTGTTCTCCTGAGACAGCAGGTGAGGAATCAAGGCAAAGGCCATGGAGGCTCCTGTACCAGACTTCTCAGTAATGGGTACCAGTGCTGTCGAGGCCAATCTGGAGCTATTAAAATCATGTTTGGCTTGTCCTGTCTGACCTTCAGCAGTACCTTTGGGAGGAGAGGCAGAGGTGGAAAGGCATACACGTGAAGATTGTTCCAATTGAATGAGAGAGCATCCACTTTCCAAGCTGTGGGATGAAACCTTTTGTGCAAAACTTTGGCAGCTGGTAATTTAGTGGAGAAGCGAACAGATCTATGTCTGGAGTTCCCCATAACACTGTCAATCTCTGAAATACATGAGGATCCAATTTCCACTCGTGGGATCCATAATTTGTCTGCTCAACACATCTGCTAAGGAGTTCTGTGCTCCTGGCAGAAACCTTGCCTGAAGATTTAGCTGTAAACTGAGAGCAGTCTCCCACAAAATCATTGCTTGTCTGCATAGAGGATAAGAATCGTTCCCCCTTGCTTGTTGATGTACCACATGACAGTTGTGTTGTCTGTTTGAATCAACACCTGCCCTGGAAGAAGTAAATCCTTGAAAGCTATTAATGCAAATTGGACTGCTAACATCTCCTTCAAGTTGATATGTAGATGTTGTAGTCTGGCAGGCCACGTGTCTTGTACCCATTTTCCATTTAGATGAGCTCCCCAAGCTTTGTCTGAGGCATCTGTCGTTAAAATCTGACTCGCCTCTGGCCGGGTCACAGAGAGTCCCTTGTTTAGGTGACATTCCTGAGCCCACCACAAAAATTCCTTTTGAATGCAAGGTATTATCTGAATGACAGTGTCCAAATCTTGGCAGTGCTGTGTCCATACATTCTTGAGATACCACTGTAGCTTCCTCATATGCAGTTTGGCATTGGGAAGTACCACAATACAAGATGCCATGAACCCCAAGGCTTGAAGGACTGTCCTTGCAGTCAGCCTGGACTGACGAGACAATTGGTGGAAGTAAAGAGAAAGATTCTTTTGTTTGTCCGGGGTCAAAAAGGCCATCTGGGATGCTGTATTCAGTCTCACACCCAGAAAGCACATGTCCTGAGAGGGTACTAGACTGGACTTTATTTCGTTCACAGAATGCCTCAGGCATGTTAACACTGCTATCACATACTGTAAATGATGAAGAAGTTCGTCCTTTTCTTGGGCCAGAATCAGGCAATCGTCCAAATAATTATAGATTTGTATTCCTCTTAGCCTGAAGAAAGCTACCACTGGAGCCAGAACCTTCGTGAACACTCTGGGCGCAGTAGATAAGCCAAAGGGCAATGCAGAGAACTGATAATGTGAAGTCCCAGCCCGAAAACGCAGATACTTCCTGCAACTGGGCCTGATAGGAACATGAAGGTAAGCTTCCTTGAGATCCAGAGTCACCATCCAGTGATCTTTGCCCAGCAGAGGTAAAAGCTGTTGTAACGTCAACATTTTGAACTTGGGAATGTCCAGATATGTGTTGAGGATAGATAAATCCAAAATTGGTCTCCACGTGTTTCCTTTCTTTGGTACTAGAAACAGGCGAGAATAAAATCCTAGGCCCACTTCTGGCAGAGGGACCGGTTGTATGGCCCCTATTTGAAGTAGTAGAGAAATTTGTTTGTGAGCCTCTAGTCTTTGCTGAGGAGGAACGTCCGGCATGCCTTTGAAAGGAGGCAAGGTATGGAAATAAAACTTGTAACCCTGGTGTATGATATCCAATACCCATTTGTCTTGGGTAATCAACATCCAATTTTCCTTGAAGAGTGCTAACCTTCCTCCCAAAGGTGCTGCCAGGCAAGAAGGATCTGGCAGCTGAAAAAGTAGGTCATTGGGCCTGTTTACGAAAGGACTGGCCCCTGCCCCCACCGAAGATTGTGCAGGTGAACTCCCTGTTCTAGGTCTGAAAGAACTCTGAGCTCTGCCCCTACCACGTCTAGATCTACCCCTAGACTGAGAATCATAAGAAGGATACGTCCACCCCTTAGCAGGCCAATTCCTACTAAACTTGGAGGCTGAACTTGCAAAAAATCTTTAACAGCCTGCGTAGACTTAGCCTTGTCTTCCATTTTCTTCAAGACTGACTCCACAGGTGAACCAAACAACACATCAGACTGCAAAGGAGCATCCAAAATCCTTGTCTTAACATGGTCAGATAAATTCTGATCCTTCAGCCAGGCGTGCCTGCGAAGAACTGAGCCAGTGGCAGCCACCCTAGACGAGGCCTGCACAGCATCAAAACCACACTGTAATGAATGCTTACCCACCTGTTCAGAGACATGCACCAAATCTTGTAATTCTTTACACTCAATGCCTTCCGCCAGAGCATCCACCTTAGACTTCAATTGAGAAAGAAGAAAATTTTGATATTTCAACATATGAAACTGGCAATTCAAAGCCCTCATAGCTAAGGTAGAAGATGTATAGACCTTCTTTCCCCATCTATCCAAAGCTCTGGCTTCTTTATCTAGAGGAACCGGATTTTTTACAACAGAGACCTTGACACCCTTAGGTCCCTGACTAATAGTTTCTGGGTCCGCCCTAGGACTCTTATAAAGATATTTATGAGCCTCAGGCACCCTGTAATACCTATCCGGTTTAACAGGAGCAGGAGGCAGAGAATCAGGATTAAGTGAAGCCTCTGCAAACACATCTTCCACAACATCCAGAACAGGGGTATAGCCAAGGGCCTATGCTGGGGTAACAGCAAAATTCCCTAAGCCTTTTCCGAGAATCAGAGAAGTCCTGACCTTCCCACTTAAAATGTTCCCTCATAGAATGAAGTGTCTCTGAAAAAGAAAAATCCTCTGGAGGAGAAGCAGAAGGAGTGGAATCATCTGCATCAGAATCAGAATAAGGAGAGTACTCCTGCAAGTCCTCAGCTGAAGACTCTGAAACATCCAAGCCTGCTCAAAACTTCCCAACTCTGGCTCCACCCTAGGCCTCTTATCAGGAGGGGCAAAGAACCTCTAATCAGAGTAATCAAATCTTCTGCCATTTTAAGCATGTGCTTCTTAGGCACAGACCCTGCTGAACTAGGAGTGACACCAACAGAAGCTAAAACTGGCCTGCCTCTGGGAGAAGCCTTGGAAACAGAAGGAGAAGGCCTAACCACCCTAGGAAGGGAGGGGAGTACAGTAACTTGAGAAGCCCCTTCAGCCTGACCTGCCTCCTGAGAGACCACCTCCTGCAAAATCAAAGTCTCCCCCTGAGACTCCAGAGAAGTCTCCATCGGAACCACCGGTTCCACTGAAGCCTCTAAAGAACCGGCGTCCGGAACGGACGACTCATCTTGCCTGGGTTTAACTGCTTTGTCTTTGCGCTTCTTCGCAGAAGCGGGCCCCGGAGAATCCGACCGCATATTATAATTCCACCGCTTCCCAAAGACCAGCCTAGCACAATCTAACCTTCGCTAATAGTGCTTATTGAACCTAGCACAAAAGCGACACCCAACAACGTCGTGCTCAGGCCCCAAAGAAGGAATACACAAAGAATGATAATCCCTATGCGGTATCTGTTTCCCACAAGAAATACAGTTATTCACTTTTTCTGACATCCGGTAAAACACTGAGGCAAGAAAAACAAAATATTCCCAACGGGGTACTTAGCCAACTTGGATTCGGTCTGAAACTCCAAATTCGAAAAATTTCAGAACGCCGAACGGCACTTGCAACGCTGCTTCTGCATCGGACCATGCGGCAAAAAAGACTGAGGAAATGACGTCGGTCATGCGCTTTTGTACCCTGACGTCCTGATGTCAGTTTTAAGCGCCTTGACCGACGTCAGCCTAATACTTTGGTATTCGGGCCGACCGAGGACAGCGGACTACCCATATGTAAGGACTGCAGCAATGTGAGATGAAGAACATCTGCAGGAGGGATCTTTAGAAAAGAGAAAGCACAAATTACATTGAAATAAATGGGAACTGTGAGAACAATACATACAGAACAATATTCAGGAGGAGGAGGTTTAAGGGAAGGCAAGAATTCAGCAATTTATATAATGCTGGACTTATGATAGTTATAAAGAAAAAAAGATGTGTGATATAAAATGTATATGGAGAGGGGTGGTAATTGGCCCTGTTTTTTTAGAATACAGGGAAACACACTGGCAGGTTTTGTTGAATGCCACAGTTTTTCCTGGTATCAGTGACAGGATTTCTCTAAGGAGCTTGCTTCATTTAAAGGCAGATGAGATTAGATAAAAATGGTTTACGTGGTTGAACATAGAAGCAATTAAGTTAGTATCTAATATATGTATTGTTATTTATGAATATATTTTCTTAACAGATGAAATGTTTATTATATATGTGTTGTTATAGGAGAATTATTCATGAATTATACACAGCTATATATTTTTAAAGAACATATTAATGTGTTTTTAACTTGAGAGCACACAACTAATCAATTTAAGTTAATTGATTGTGATTAATCAACTGAATTGTATATAAAAAAGGGGGGAAGTGTTCATAGGTTCGTACTAGGCTATCTGCCCTAGGGCATTTATAAGCCTAGCCAGAGTGTGTGTGTGTGGCTTTCACCACCCCTTAGCATGAGAATGCTACACCCTTTTTAGAGTTTAGTTTACTATGCCTCTGTCTAGTAGTGACACAGAGATGACCCCCGGGGTAAACCTACGATCTCCCATCCATTCGTGTAAGGTTTTGCATCTGAAGTTCCGTTTGTATTGAATGTAAATAAAGGGAACAAAAGAGCTTATAACCTTACCCTGCCTGGTGTCTGGTTCTTTTCAAGGAGAAGGTATCCTGTGACATTTCTGTTGCATTATTTGCTTTTATGTGTATTACTATTGTGATATTGATATATAATGTATGCAAATGAAAAATGTTAATATAATTTGCTTTCTTTTCTGTTAATGTACATTTGCGTATGTCTTAAGTGATAATTTAATAAAGGTGTTTACAAAATATGATACAACATTAACTTACTGCATCTGAGTGACATAACCAGGTGCATCTGCAGTTAACTCCTACTGACACCTCAAGGCGTCAAATACTGCTTGTTCATATTTTCACCAATAATTCCAAAACCATGCTATGTACAAGGTGTTAAAGAGTTCATCTTAAAGCTCACACAATGGCAAACTCAACTGCATTGATATTTGACCTTTGTCTAGTACAGGTAAATAGATATTAACTGTTGTTTTTATGACAATTTATATAGATATAATTTTCACATTTTTCTGAATATCTCAACAATCAAGTAACACAGGCAGAACTCCTTAGCCTCTTATGAAAGCTCTCAGCTAGAATACTGCTGAGAGTATATGTGTGTGTGTATATTAAGTGTTGGCTAAGACATTGTAAGTTGTTTACAAAATATTACAAATGTAATAGTTACTGTGACTTATAAAATTTGGTTTAAGACCTAGAACCTAAAGAATACTATCACTATAAAAATTGTTTGTGCTGAAGAGTTTGCCATTTATGCTTTTTGCATAATGCCTATGGTTCCACATATATGAACATTTGTTTGAAATGTGAGGACATAATTTGATTCTATCACAAAACTTAGGCTCTGTCCATTGGAAGTTATAGTGCAAATTTCCTGAGCTCCAATGGAGTGAATGAGTTAACATTAAAAATCATGTAATCAACTTTGGAATTTACTAACTGTGAAAGAAAGGATTTAAGTGTACATGTCAGACATGCAAGGACTCATGGGAAGGCCTCAGTTTTAAGCATCATACACCAAGACCTACATTACGTACATACATTGGCAAAATGCACAAAAACATTGGGCTGATAACAGTGCATGAGGCCCAAATAATAAAGAACATAAAACGGGAGAAAACAAAACCAGACAACTCTATCTATAGGACTATATTGGGTTGCATCCTTAAGTATAAATGCTGTTCTTGACAACTTCCCAGCTTGTTCTACATTTGTCAAGAGGAGCCAGCAGAGTTTTAGTAAATAAATACAATTATTAACAATGAATACATTTATGCACTTAGCACAGCAGAATCCAATTACAGGAACAAGGAAAAGGATAACTTTTTTCTCATAAACACCAGCAAACATACATCACTAACCTAAGTAAAAATTACAAACTACAAAAAAAGTCGAAATAAACAACTGCAGGGGCCATTTTCTAAGCACAGTAACAGCCTTTAGGGTGTGTCTAAAAGCAGTGGTTGTTAGCGACTTCAAAGCTAGGGAAGGGGCTACAAGAATCAACTAAATGATAGAGTTGAGTGGAATGGAATGGAGCTGTATTATGCACATAAATGACTTTTTAACTGTGCTCAAACAACAGCTGACATCAGTCATTCATCGACAGGTTGCCTCAGTACCTGTTCAAGTACAGACGCTTTATTGATTGTACACATCTCAGATGCCCAACTGTGATCAAATAAGGAAACAATAATATTAAGTGTCACAGTAACTTATATAGCTTGTTTTACTCAAATATGCACTAGCCCGCCCAAGCCAGATCAACAACTGTTTAATTGATATGACATGACAGCAGCGGCCAGTCATCTTCATCCACAGACTGCCTCCTTACCCAATAACAGCCACTATAATGAATATGCCCACCTTAGATGTCTGTGACCAATGAATGAATAATGAATAAATACACAAATGATGGTCACAACAATTATTTCAACTTGCTGCTGTCAGGCATATACAGTCCCATGCAGACAGACAATCATGCTCTCACACACACACACACACACACACACACACACACACACACACACACACACACACACACACACACACACACACACACACACACACAAATATTAACATTAAAAAATAAAAGTACATGCTGGCATGGGCAACACTGAACAGAAGAATACAACTTAATTAATAAGAGACAGATCACACAGCAAAGTGGGCTTATCATTAAAAAAAATCCCTCTGTTCGTCCCGTCTGAGTCTGTCCACAACTCCAGTACTTTTAATTTCATTAAGGCTGCCTCAGGCACCAGTCACCTGATACATCCCAAGTCAATGGGAAGAGACTGTTTGCTGCTTCCTCTACCAGTCCAACGCATCCACAATGAAACCCCATTTCTGCCTCCCCCCCCCAAATTTGGCAGGTGGACCTATAATAATGCAAAAGCACTCTATTCCCTCCAAGGATTTACTCCTACCTGCTGGGTTGATTTTTCTTTTCTTTCTTAAGAGTGGTCCATTATTTTCTTAAAACTTACTGATAGCAACAAATGCAATCTCAGTAATTACAGCATCTTATAAACCTGCAAGCTATATAATACCATCCAAAAACAAAAATTCTCACTAGAATTCATATTCCTCATCTCTGTCTATTAACACACACTTCAGTGAAGATGATTAAAGAAACAACTCAACTACTACTCTTGACATTGCAGACTGAGGTATGAAACTGACAAGCACAAACACTAACAAAGTTAGTTGTTTGATATTTTACTGTTATGAACATCTTCATTTTACTGTTATGAACATCTTCCATAACTTTGTGAAAAAGTTAAACTTTGAATTGTTTCAATACTGTAACAAAACAATTATCAGTCAGGAACAAGAAAACCATGAGGATACTTATTCTAATAAGATACATCTGCAAAAGAAGGTTACTAGTTTAAGTCTAGACAAATATATTGAAGCAGTCTCAAACTACAGCTTCTATATCACAGACAGTATAAAAAGATAGTTTTTCTTACTCCATCAAGGAAAAAATAAATAAGCAAGGCCCTGTCACTTACAGAAGGAAGGGACTACAACTTGAAGAGAAGAGCCATCACAGAGAAAACTAATTAAAAATCAAGCCATCACAGAGAAAACTAAAAAAAAAAAAAAATTTCCAACCTGTCAAAAAAATCTATCAATGCAAAATCACAAAGTAGACAAGGTAATATAGCTTGCTAAAGATCTTTGCATGTGAGGCTACTGCTCATCTCCTTCCTCTGATTAAAAAAAACTGGCAGGGACAAACAACCCTAATTACTACACCAAACGGAGAAGAAAAAAACATCAAATAAAGCAGGCCAATCCCAATTCTGGGTAACTGTCCCTGTGTGTCTGACTGACCTACCCAGTTAACAAACAGGATGATTATTACTGTTATTTTTAAAAAATATATAAAGTGCAAATTTTCACTGGCATTCACAATCAGCAAAGCATTCCATCTTGCAAACACTTCTGCTTCCAAAGGAAGAGCTAAAACAAATTTCTCAAATAATCTGCAGGGTCTGCCTTCTTGCCTATGAAGACAAAATTCTTAAGGAGAAACTTAATCATCTGAAAGATATCAGAAAAGACACAAAAATCAACATGCATAGCAATGCTGTATATACCTCCTAGTGTAACCAGCTTCTCAAGATATATCTTTGTACAACTAAAAACATACTACGTGAAACAATAACCCTAACTAGGTGCCTATAGTATTGACTAGGCCAAGTGTACTCACAAAATTAGTCACACAACTATCAGTCTACATGGGTTAACAAAGCTAATACACATGACTGCAAAGAAAGACAAAGTTAGTGGAAGACATTGCTTTTATTATTATTACTCCATCAAGGAAATGTCTACATATCTAGCTATATACATATATGTGTGTGTATATATGCATATACAGACCTGGAGAAGGAGTCTACTTTACAGTGCTTTCTAAAAGTATGCATATAAGATCAAGTTGCTGCATCTTTAATACTTTTGAGTCCAACCCTTTCCAAAAAGCCATAGATAAAGCCAAGGCCTTAGAGTAAGCCTTGACCTTGCCTGGAATGGTTTTGTTGTGGTGGGAATAACAAAAGGAAACAGCCTTGAGACAACCATTTGGAAATAGTCTGCTTTGACACAGGTTATTCTTTACTGTTACCTTAATAAGGCTTAAGAATCTACCAGAAGTGCTAAAAGATTTTGTCGTGTCAAGACATTACCAGAGTAGTCTGTGGATATCCAAGGTAAGCAGTACCCTTTCTCCCTCATTCTGGGGCTCTGGAAAGAAAACAGGGAGATGGATAGACTGAATTAAGGTAAACTTGATTACCACTTAAAGTATAAAACATGGACTGGCTCAAAGGGAAACCCTATCTCTGTGGAAGACAAGAATGACGTTAACATAAGAGCTTGTAACTCGGATATTCTTCTTGCAGAGGTTAGAGCAAGAAGCAAACTGTTTTTCCTGTTAATAACCTCAAATCATCCAGATGAGCTGGTTCAAATGGAGCAAGTGCTACCTTTTCTAACACAAAATTAATATTCAAGGTGCTTTCCTGGAAGGCTTCTTATATAAAACCTCTTTCAAAAATATTTTCACATGATACTGTATTGACAGAGTGGTATCCGCAGGCAAACATGCTGAAATGCCTGAAAAATGAAACATGATGGATAAGTAAGACAGGCCATAGAATACTAACTCAAACAAATATTATAAAACCATAGAAATACAAGCCCTGAATGGGTGCTGGCTCTTTTGTTGTAATCAACAAAAAACTTTTTCCATTTGCTAACATGATTTTCTAGTAGCAAGTTTTCTTGCTTCCACTATTACCTGCTGCATGTCTGCAGAAAAAAAAAAATACCTAAAAGGTATTAAGACCCTATCATTCATTCAGGTTGTCAGATGCAGTTGTCTGGAGTAGTCAGGATGTATCAAACATCTCTAATCTTGATTAAGTAAATCCAGTCTGTGATGAAGCTTGTGGTGATTGCTCCTGGCTATTTCCAAAATCAGGGAGAACCACTGCTGCCTGGACTAGAGGGTAGTCACCACAATTTCATTTGGGAAGTCCTTCTGAATCTTCAAGAGGATCCTGGATACTGGTAGAAAAGATGGAAAAGCATACAGGGACATTCCTGTCCAAGGGAAAAAAAGGTATCTGTTTTTCCAAGTCTTTTTGTATGGAGTTCTAGAACAGAATGTTGCCAGTTAATTGCTTATACAGGAGGCAAAAAGGTCTACCTGAGGAATTCCCCACAGATGGAGCAAGTCTCGGAAGACTCACTGATTCAATTTCCATGAATGAGGTCTGCCCTGGTCAGCTTGCCGGGCACATAATTATTCTCTGATGGAATATAAGAGGCCTATAGAGTGAGATTGCACTATAAAGCTATATCTCATGCTAACATAGCTAATCTGCATAAGAGGTAAAATCTGGTTTCCCTTTGCTTGTTTATGTACCACATCACTGTGGTATTACCTGTAAACACTTGAAGAGGTCCTGAGAGCCAAATATGATACAGAGAGTTGACAGCATAAGAGCTAGCATCTCTTTCATGTTCATGTACTTTGGTGAGTCTTTTTGTCTCAAAGATCCTGCACTTTTACACATATTGACACTGCTCCCCAAACAAAGTCTGAAACATCTGTTTTGACTGACTCCTCTGAGAAGTTTGATGTCTCCACCAACTGATTTCCCTTTCCATAAATCTTAGAAGTGGAATTTGAAAAGGCAATGAGTGATGATGCTGGTACCAAGGAAGTTTTCAGATACTGTTGTATCCTTCTCATGTGGAGTCTTGCAAGGGGCTAGCAAGAGACTCATGGATGCCATGAGACCCAGAATGAGGTATTCCTAAGCCGAGATAGAAGTCTGGGTGGAAAACCCCTGGAGCAGATCTAAATATACATCTATTTTTTTCCATTAATCCCAGTAACACAATCCTGGGAGACTGAGCCAAAAAGACTTTTTAATGTTTTCTTGGAATTCCAGCTTTTGTAAGAGATCTCTCGCCCAAGAGAGAGAGATTCCTGACACTTTGAAAAAGACTCTAAAAAGACAAGCACGTTGTATAAATATGGAACAAATGTGGATACCCTGTAGCTTAAAATGGGCTATCATAAGAGCTAGACACTTTGTGAACATGTTTGGAGTAGTGCATAATCCAAAGGGTAAGGCAAAGAACTGATAATGTGATCCACACAGAAAACCTTATGAAACATCTGAAGTCTGGAGGAAGAAGAATTCGACATATGCATCTTTTAAATCTAAGGTTACCAAAAAACTCGAATGAAGAAGGGGTAACACATCGTAAAGTGAAAGTATTTTGAATCTGAGCAGCGTCACAAACTGGTTGAGGAAAGAAAGATTCAGAACTAGTCTCCAAGAGTTTTCTTTATTTGGCACTAAAAACATTCTTGAGTAAAATCCTTCCCCTAACTGAGGATGACAGGCACTGTTGCAGTAAAATGCTAATGTGTTATAATGATTTATGCTATATGTAAAGATATGTGAAGATTTTACTAACATAGTTTAGGGTTTCCTCGGGTAGTCTAATGTTGTTTAAGCTACACAGCTGCTTCTGACTGCCTCTGAAATCAAGATCTCTCTCTATCCCTCCCAGGTCTTCCCCTGCACAGCGTGAAGCAGAAAAGAACTTCGCCCTTTTCGAGCGACTACTCTACTATTGCCCACAACCTGTAAAAACAAAACAGGTCATTATCTGGTCATTTTACTATAGACTTTAAAGTAAAGTATTATTTAAGGGTCCTCAGCACTAGCACGAATCTCCCTAGGCTTACCCAAACAAAAAATCCAAGCTTGTTTGCATATACTCCACTTAAACTACAGAACACACTCTAAAACTAAGGCAAACAGCTATAAAATTTTAAAAACAAGCTCCCAAAGCATAGGAATTGAACCTGATGTTTGTTTAGACGAGATTACTCACCTGCAAGTTAATTATTCAGGAGTTACATCTTGAAACCTGGGCTCTAGTGGCTTAGTGTAAACCCCGCTCTGCGAGCACTCGCTTCACTCGTGCTCGCTCCGCTCCCCACCCTGCCCCCTATTCCCACCCGCCCCAGTACTGTGACTTTTATAACCTCAAACCACTCCCCCTACTGTCCACTAACTTCCTGTACCTCACTACCGCCCTCTAAGATCAAACGGAATATGACACCACCCAGGAAGCTTATCATACTAACTCTTTTTCCCCTCCTACTTGTCCCTTACCTAGCTACCCTATATGAAACCTGATCTTACATAGGCTTCCACCACCCAGGCTACCAAACCAAACCCTCCCCCATAATTAACAACAGAGGCCATGACTCAACTCCCTACTCACCCACCTTGTTAGAACTCGAACGCTATGTAATTATCAAACCTACCAATATTAGGCCAAATGATAAACATTACTACAAACTTCTACTCAAAGCCCTCAAATTCATTACCACTCTGAATCACAGACTAGCCACAGATGGTGATATCCACCCCAACCCTGGCCCTTCCCCTCCACTCAATTCTAATTCCACCCTATCCTCCCCTCCCATCCACTTCTCAATCTAAACTCTAGACCCTTTAACTCTCTTCTGACCTGTCATCTAAACATCAGAAGTGTAAACAATAAGATTCACAACCTACATGCCCTTTTAGCTACTTGTTCCCCAGACCTACTATGTCTCACAGAAACCTGGCTTAAACCAAGTACGAAAGACACACAGATAATCCCACCAGGGTATGATATACTAAGAGCAGACCGAAAAACTAGTAAAAGTGGTGGTGTAGCCATACTCTACAAAAATACATTACAAATCTCCCTTGCCTCTCCACAACCCCTCCTAACAAACAATGCCGAAATTCTACTTGTAAAACTTCAACCAAACAAACATAAAAGCATAAATATAGCATGTATTTACATCCCCCCAGGCAACAATAATAACAAAACCTTAGAGGACTTTCTCCACTGGTTAACTCAAACTCACCCCCAAGAATCCATAGTGTTAGGTGACTTCAACATCGAATGGAATTCCTTCTCATCTAGCTCCCCATCTAGCAGCATAAATCTACATGGCTTTTCTCAGCTCATATCCACTCCTACCAGACTAGGTAAACCCCAAAACAAAGACAGCATCCTGGACTGGATTCTTACTAATAAAGATCCTGACCAGTACTCAGCAGGTACTCACCCAGAGGACATGAGTGATCACTTACTCACCTATGTTATCAAATTCAAGAAAATCACCCCCCTTCTTACAACCATAAAAAAATCAGGAACAATAATAAATTCAACGCCTCCATTTTTCAAACTGAACTTAAAGCCCACAACTGGACAATACTCAAGTCTCTTCCTCTTGAAGAGGCAGTTATCTACTTCAACACCACCTTCCTCAAGATTCTAGATTCCCATGCTCCAATACGGTCCATTAGAACTAAAACCAAAACCGCACCATGGCTCTCTAAGGAAACAAAATCCAAAATCTTATCTAGAAACAAGATGTGGGTCACATGGCGTACCTCTAAAGACCCACACTCCCACCAAACCTTCTGGCAACTTAGAAATGAAACTAAAAGAATGATCTTAAATGATAAAAAAAACTTCTTCCTCCACCTCCAACACAAACACCTTAATAATCCACAGAAATTCTGGGCAGGCTTAAACAAGCTCCTGCACCCAGGCCAGGCAACCACCCCCACTCCAACAACTTGCAAACAACAGTGCCCTGTAAACATTGCTAACACATTCAATAGTTTCTTCACAGAAACTATACAATCCCTGGCCACACAATTCAAACAAACAACCAGCCCACTCCACTACCCATGCCAGCAGAATACTACAACTACATCAGATCATCTATTTACCTTCGATCCAGTACCCATATCCTCTATAACATCTCTTCTTAAAAACTAAAACCCACTAAGCTAGCAGCTCACCTTCTCCCAGCTGAGTTTCTGCAAAAAGCAGCTGAGGCCATTTCGTATCCCGTCTCCATAATCATAAACCGTACCTTGTCAGAAGCCTTCATCCCCTCCATATGGAAAATGTCCCACATTATTCCTCTCCATAAAGGTGGTAGCTCACTAGAGCTAACCAACTACAGACCTATAGCTATACTCTCACCCCTGGCCAAAATTATGGAAAAGTGTGTCCACAAACAACTGATGGAACACCTTACCAAAAACAAAATTCTAGCCAACTCCCAACATGGCTTCAGGCCAAATCACAGTACCACATCAGCCCTACTATCCTTTTCTAATACCATCAATAACTTCAGAAACAATAATAAACTATCATCTGCTCTTTTCTTAGACCTCTCCAAGGCCTTTGATATGGTGAACCACATTCAACTCCTCCATACATTAAAAAAACTATCACTCAGCAATTCCACGCTGAAATGGTTCCAATCCTACCTGTCCAATAGGCAACAGGCTGTTCTATGGCATGACAAATTATCCACATGCCTACCTGTTACACTTGGAGTTCCCCAAGGATCTGTTCTTGGCCCTCTTCTCTTCACCATCTTTGTTAATGACCTGCCCACATTCACCCCCCATGCCACATGTATTCAATATGCAGATGATTCGACTATCATCAGCACTGCCTCCAACCTGGCAGACCTCACTACTTCAACCCAAGACACCTTCAACCTAATAGAAAAATGGTTCTCAAGTCGTCAACTAGTTCTCAACCCCAACAAAACAAAACTACTTACTTTCTCACCCACTAACAAGACTCTTCCCCCCACCTTCTCTATTACACCCTCCAATGGAATCACTATATCACCAGAAGCTCACACAAAGCTATTAGGTGTTACTATTGATAACTCCCTTAAATTTGACACCCATTTCAATCTTACCATCAAAACAGTCAATAGAAAGCTTGGCTCTCTCTATAAAGTAAAACACTTTCTCACCCCTCACGCTAAAATTACAATTGCCAGCACACACCTACTATCAACTCTTTTCTATGCCTCCCCCCTCTTTACAAACCTAAACAAGACAGCCCTTAACAAACTTGCTTCTTGTTACAATCACATAGCTAGATTTGCCACAAATTCCACCTTTAGAACGCACCACTGCACTAACTTGAAGCAACCAGGGTGGTTAGAGTTTTCCAGCCAACTCCATTTCAACCAACTCAAAATGGCTCACCAGATACTGTATCACCCAGAGAAAACACCAGCTCTGAAAAACATCATTCACCCCTATATTAACCTGCAATCTTTACGCTCCTCCAATAAGATCTTAGCTCAAACTACCAAAGCCAATAATTCTGCTGGGGGTTCTCTATTCTCAAACATTGTAGGTAAAATGTGGAACTCCATACCGACCATGCTCACCTCAGAACCTTCACTCCTACAATTCAAAAAAAGCTTAAACCCCATCTCAATACTCTCTGGCAATGTCCCTGTTCCAGACCTGATTAACTACTATCATTTACCCTTCTCTTACCTCACTATCCTTAACCGCTTTTTAACAAGGCGCCTCGCCTTTGTAACTGACCTATGTTTTTTTTTTTTTTTTTTTTATATATGCTGCTGTTATTTTTTTCCCAAGATGTGATGTATCTTTATATTGTATTTAGAACTCAACTATCTTCCTTTTTTGCATTAACAATGTTCATATGTCTGTTATGTACCTGGAGCTTTTCTCCCCGGGCCTCCGCTGAAAATGGACATGTATCCAGTCGGACTCTCCCGGTTAACAAATGTAAAATAAATAAATAAATAAAATAAATAAATAAATAAATGAGAAGGAAAAAGAAGTTATGTACTCACATTAACATTCTATCTGTGTTGTCGATCTTCATTCATTCTTGACCAGTGGGACTCTGTTCTGATCCTCGGAACCAGCTTAGCTGTTATACAGCTCGCACCAGCCAAAAAACTCTCTCGCTAAGACTCTCCGACAATGCCCCTCTCTCCATTACCTAAGATCGAGTTTGCAGCCAAATAGTATGATAGAAGAACATGTACAGAAAGGCAGAAGCCATATCCAAGGTCAAACCACAGATTCCCAGAATAAGTGTTTGATACTCCAGGAAATCTGCAGGAGGGGAAAGGAGGGTGGGATGTCAAGAATGAATGAAGATCGACAACACAGATGAAACATTTTGGTGAATACATAACCTCTTTTTCTGATGTTGTCCATCTTCATTCATTATCAAATAAACAGGGTCCATGAGAATTAAGTGCCTCACAGAAAAGAGAAAGCTATGAAAAATAAACAGTGAAGGCACAAACACAGCTCATAGGTATCAAAATGTTTAATAGGAAGGAAATTAAAGTTTTGGAATGGCTCAGGCAGAGCCCAGACTTAAATCCAATAGAAAATCTGTGGGGTGAATGGAAGAGGGCTGTGCACAAGAGATGCCCTTGCAATATGACAGATTTGGAGTGCTTTTGCAAGGCAGAGTGGGCAAATATTGCCAAGTCAAGATGTGCCATGCTGATAGACTCCTACCCAAGAAGACTGAATGCTGTAATTAAATCAAAAAGTGCTTCAACAAAGTATTAGTTTAAGGGTGTGCACACTTATGCAACCAGCTTACTGCACATTTTTTTTTTATTTTCTTTCCCTAACAGATTTGTTTTTCAGTTGAATTGTACAGGTTATAGGTCACATTAAAGGTGGGAAAAGTTTTGAAATGATTTATTGTGGTCTTGTTTTTTTATAACATAAAAAAACTGGCATTTTTAACAGGGGTATGTAAACTTTTTATATCCACTGTATGTGGAGTAGCCCATGTTGCAACTGCACATATTTCATCCTTGGAGTGGAAAATTGTTTAGCGCGAGAGTTTTTTCGCTGGTGTGAGCTGTATAACAGCTGAGCTGGTTCTGAGGATCAGAAGAGAGTCCCACTAGTCAAGAATGAATGAAGATCGACAACACAGATGGAATGTTATGGTGAGTACATAATCTGAGGTGGCTTACTGGTAAATTGCTTAGACTACAGTGTACAGGATCCTGGGTTCAAGACCTGTAAGGGCTGTTTATTTATCGCCTACTTAGAGGCGATTTCTGCTTGACCTACAAAGCCTTGTCTGCCCCAGAGCTGCTAGATATACTACACCTAAAGAAATCCTAATCCCTCCATGCCACACGCTCCAGGGACCTAAACCTCATTACCACAATAAACAGAACATGCTGGAGGGACAGGTTCCAAACCCAGAGACTTCCCATACTCTGGAACAAACTTCCCATTCACGTCAAGCAGAGCACTTCACTGGTGCTCTTTAAGAGAAATCTTGACGAGTGGATGGGCAATAGGAAGTTCACCCCAGGGATCACTTCAGTGGCCTTGCTTGACAGAAGCACTGGGAACTAACTTTGGGAGGCATTATGCCATGGAACCTTCTTGGGCTAGGCTTATATAGGCTCCAGTGCTGTTAGCCTAGTACACCACTATGAATCTATGAACCTATGAAAACAGCTGACGTGGCTATTGGTCTAGTGGAATGTGCTCTCACAGGTGCAGATAACTTGTGGTTGTTATGATTACAAATGAAGGTAACACAATCTCTTAGCCATCTTGACAAGATCATTTTTGAGACAGGTTTTCCCAGAGTTGGAGCTGAAAAGAAAACAAATAACTGGTCCAGTTTTTTAGACTCTTTAGTCCTGTTGAGGTAGAAATGTAAGTGTCTGTGAACATCCAGTAAATGCAAGCAATATTCACCTTTATTGGAGTAATTTGGCAAGAAAACAGGCAAATCGATAGTTTGATTTATATTCTGAGACTACCTTAGGAAGAAAGGAAGGGTTGGTTCTTAACAAAACCCTATCCCCATGAAAAATCAGATATGGGGGTTTCTCACATAATGCCTGAATCTCAGAAACTCTCCTGGCAGAAGTTATGGCCACTAGAAAAAGAGTTTTCCATGACAGAAATTTGAGATGGCAAGTCACTGCTGGTACAAAGGGAGGAAGCACCAAAGATTGCGAAACCGGGATCAGATCCCATGAAGCTACAGGGTCCTTAAAAAGGGGCTTTAGATGTAAGGCACCTTTAAGAAAAACTTTGTATAATCGATGGGAAATTAGAGAATGGTCATCGTAGCCATTGTGGAAATCAGAAATGGCTGCTAATTGAAGTTTAATAGTGGAAGCAGAAGCTCCTTGATCAAAAAGGTAAGCTAAAAATTCCAAGACTTATTTAACAGGTGCCGAAAGGGGGTCAAGATTATTTTTACAAGCCCAAATTGAAAATCTCTTCCATTTGCTACGATAGTTTCCTGATGGATGGTTTATGACAAGCCAGAAGAATTTTTTGTACTGGCGAAGTTATATTATTCTGCCTGGCGACTAATGGAATTGGAGGAACCAAGGCTGGTGTGCACCAGTCCCTGTTGTTGAGCAGCAGTTCCAGACCAGGGTCCAGAATCTATGGAGGTGAATCAGGTGAGGCCATAGAAAGGGAAACCAGACTTTGTTGGGGCCAAAAGGGTGCAATGATGATCACTTTGCTTCTCAACCTTAACAACTTATGAAAAGCGCAGCTTGGAGCTGAAGAATACATGCTGCTGATGAAACGAGCGGCAAACAAAATCTGAGGGGGGAGGGAGGCAGGGGTATTATGGGTAAGGGAGGAGCCTGGAGTTTGGATCCAATGCTGGAGTATGCATCCGAGCTGGATCCATGCCAGATCTGAGACCCTCAGGTTGAAGATCAAATGAAAGCAACAACTTCAGATGCATAGGTTTCCCACTCTGGAATACATCCTCCTTTTACAGTCACCATCTACCTGTTTTTTGATGGATCTGAAGCCCGATGGATATAAGACTCTTCAGAGTCTTGAGCCTACCACACCCATAAGGAAGCTGGTTAGGGTTACTTATGAGTCTCAGTGGTCAAAGCACTTCTTGGGAGACTTTGATGAAGGAGTTGGGGGTGGGGTGGCTGGCAAACTGTAGGCCCCCTTTAACACTTTGCTGCATTCTTTCTCATGAATGACTGCAAATGTTTAGGGATAAAGTAAAGAATTGTTACTCCCATTCAGTAATAATGGACCTTATTCTTCAGTAGATTCTCTATGACCTCCTATGAAGGCTTAGTAAAGAATAGCTCATTCCTGAATGTAAAACCAAGTGCAGTTCCACATGGAATGAGACATCCTGAACCATGCTGATAAGAATGTGCACAACTGCAACTGCAGTCACAGTCCTAAGTTCTGCCATCATTTCTGTAGCATCCAACAAACAGCTACAGAGAACTCTACTAATTATGCAGGGCTAAAGGCTTCTTAATAGTCTTCTGCTCTACAAAGTCAGAAAGACTGGACAGATTTTCGATGGCTTGCTCAACACCACAAGACTGGAAATTAAACTATGCAGCAGGAGATTACCAACTCTCAGACCAACGTGGCAGAACATCAAAACTTTTTGCCACCTCCAGCTCCGCAGCAGACCAGTAGAAAGTTGTGGCAACCTAAGTTTGAAGAGCAAATCAGGCACTGAAAAAGCAGGGATAAGGAGATGGGAAACAAACAGATATGGTTTGCCCATTGTGCAGGAGTGTATAGATGTTCTCTGCTGGCTCACTAGGTGCCCCAGTGCTGGGTGAAGGCTTTCAGAATTAAAAGCAGAAAGTCCCTGCCCAGAAAGATGCAGGCTACAGTTACTCAAGTCAGTGATGGCAGCCCTTGTTTTTGCATGCAAAATGAAGCATGCGCTCAGGACAGATAACTGCAGGTAGCCCCTACAATAGTCCCTCCACCTGGGGTGGAGGATAAGGCCACACTAGTAAATGCCTCACAGCGGGTGTCTTAAATGAAGTAAAGCTGCTGAGAGGGCATGTACCAAGCAGTTTGTACATCAGGGACAAAGAGAAAGGTCACCACACAGCCTAGGTCTAGGCAGACATGCAAAATTACCTGGTCCAGGAAATTGGGTTGTTTGCCACCAGAACAGTGAGCTGATATTCTGATGTGAGAAAGGGCATACAAAATCTTTATGGTTGCCTGGATGACAGCTCCTATGGATAATTTTGTCCTGTACTTTGGATATTTCCCTAATTTGAGGATTTACTGGTGCTCTGCCAACATGGAGGGGAAAAAGATCCCTTCAAAAAATCTTTCAGCCAGTCCTCTCCATAAACATTTGGCTCTGTTCTGAGAACAGCAACCAAGTGTTGGAGCTTCTAGGATGCACAGTGGACAAAACAGATCAGACAGAAAACTGCTTTGGGATGCCTGTTAAGAAGAGGTGAAGCAGTTCTATAAATGTCAACCTTCTTATGTACTGAAGGATCAGAGTCCGGGAGGTTCTAAGCAGCAAGCATAACACCACTGATAAGATGTTGCAGCACTGAAGTAACCACTGGTCCTCTGCTTTCTTAAGGCAGATGAACACTGCATGCATTTGAGAGGCAAATAACAGACAGAATGTCATTTGAGAGTAGTTTTATGAGCCTGATGGCTTCCACAAATGAACAGTCCATAAGAAGAAGTTAGCAAGACAGGAGGGCCTGATGGCCCTTTCAGTTTCTAACATGGTGACCTCCATTTACTACCACTCAGAGATTCAGGAGGAGAAGGGTTCTCAAGCTATCATCTTTTGGTCAGCTTCTGCCTCCTTTAGACAAGTGTGTGTGTGTGTGTGTGTGTGTGTGTGTGGTACATGTGCATACTACCGGCTAACAATGACAGTAATTCATCTGAATGTAAGAGTGGAACAGCATCAAGATGCAGCTGGCTGGTGTAAGTAAATGAGGGTATAAATACTAAGTTCAGGATTTTAATAGTAGTAGAGGTATGGAGGTACAGAGGATTTTGTCTTCCAACAAAAGGGGTAGACAGACCTTCAATATTGTCTTGCTGTTCATTCCATTCTCTGCTTATTTGTTGTAATTGCATTGCTCACAATTATGGGTCCTGCATTTATTTTTATTTTACATTTGTTGACCGGGATAGTCCAACTGGATTCATGTCCATTTTCATCAGAGGCCCGGGGAGAAAAGCTCCAAGGTACAAGCAGATAAGATTACTTAATACAATTTATACACTGGTTACATACTTAAATAACAAGTTATACAGTTCCATAGTTTGAGAAAACACAGGTGTAAGACATAACTAAACTAAATTACAGTTTTTTAACACCATACTAAAAGAGAGTTAGTCAGGTTTGATACACTGACATAGCCGGTTTAGTTTCAAATATTGTTTAGTCTTTTCTTAAAATGACTCAGGGTGGTATGTAGGGCAATATGAGCTGGGAGGGAGTTCCAGGTTCTACATACAAAGTTGGCAAACAGACAGTCTCCGACTGAGTTATTAGTTTTGATAGTTTGAACTAGAACTCTATTGGAAGAACGAAGAGGTCTAGGATTATTATAGGGGGTAATAATGTTTTTAAGTGCAGGAGTATTATCCGGACTGTTATACTGGATTAAACTGGGCAGTTCTAGCCACCCAAGCTCGTTTAGATTGATACAATGGTGTGTCCTAAAGGGCAGACCAGTGGCAAATCTGGCAATGTGGTTGTAGCTGGTAGAAAGTTTGTTAAGAACAGACTTGTTTAAGTTAGTGAGTAAAGGGGATGCGTAGAGAAGAGCTGAGAATAGGTGAGAGAATACAATGGCAATTCTAGCCAGTGAGGTTAGGAGGGATTTAATCCTGTAACGTAACCCTAATTTTTTATTAATGGTTATGATAGTCTGACTGACATGCAGATCGAATTTAAGATTATTATCTATGGTAATAATATGAGTAGATTTGATCTGGGACACTCCCCCAGTCCCATCTCTTTACCACATTCTACCTAATAAACTCTTTCTGCACTTGCTTTTAGTCCTTTTGCATTTAAATGCATTTTTAAACTGTGTTTGGTCTAATATTGCTACATACTCAAGTGTGCTAGCTTGCACTGCATGTGAATTGTTTTTACTACTGTTTTTGCTACTTTTCTATAAAAAAAACTGTAAGCCTGTTTCCTACCTTTCCTGTAACTAGTGTTCCAGATACAGATTTGCTGTATCCAGGACTGTATGTAAGCTTCTGAGCCCCCAAAGCCTTTCTGTGTTGGAGGGAAGCCTTCTAGCTTATCAGTGGGAGTGGTAAGCACTAGGTAACCTGTCTACCACATAAGGAGTGGTTCTGGCCCAGAAATTGTAGTTATTGGTTGTTTGGGCAATCTCTTCCATCTCTCTCAACTTTCTGATTTGAAAGCCTGCATTTGCGCTTTTCTGTCCTGTAACTTGTCTCGTGCAGATACAGATTCTTAGTTTTAGCACTTAAATTTGCTTATTCATGCTCAGAACTTGTAAGCACTAAATAAGCTACTAATTACTATAGCACTCAATCTTCCTCATTACCTAGAGGAAAACAGTTTTTGTACTTACTTTTCTCACTTGCTTCGAGAAAAACAGCTTTTGTATTCACTTTTCTCACTTATCTAGAAGAAAATACTTTTTTATTCAGGTATGTCCAAGGGTCAGCTCCCAGTGTTCTCTCCCGTCTATCTGATGAATCTGGGCATCTTGAAGCAATGTAGAAATTGCTTCATGTACACAGACAACCCACTCCTCTTACCACTCAACACTACAACCTGTGAGAGATGCACTTATCTAGCCAAACTGGAGGTAAAGCTCTCTCCAACCAAGACTGAACTTGACAGTCATGAGGAAAAGGTAAACATCTGCACCACACCACACTCATCACATAGTCTCACTAAATCTACACCACCAAAATCCACACATAGTAACACAAAAACATTGGCGGAGGCTCTCAATAATAATCTGTCTAAGCAGCAGTGACCTCCAAAGCAGAAACGCAAGCAACCTCCATTCCCCAACACAACCCAAATGACACATAGCCCACAGACTCAGTGTGCCACTCAACCACAGCCAATAAGACAAAACAACATACCCAACACACTAGTCATAGGCGACTCTATAGTCAGGCACACTGATGTCCCACTCACCAGGCTAAACAAGGAGAAGGTTACTGTCAGCTGCCTGTCAGGTGCCAGGATCCATCACATAAGCCACGCACTCAGGTTACTCAACAAGTACAAATATGGCTCTGTCATTGTCCATGTTGGTGTGAATGACCTGAGACGTACCTCCTTGGACTACATGAAAAGAGACATGGAAGAGCTTTCGAATCTTGTAGCCCAGGCAGGTATGACCCTAGCCCTGAGTAGCATTCTGCCATTGCCCAGAATGATACCGCAGTACAAGGACAAAATGATTAACTTCAACAATTGGCTAAGCTTCTGGTGTCATTCTAAGGGGATCCAGTATCTGTCTGCTTGGGATGACATGGTCGACAGACCACGATGCTTTGCCACAGATGGCCCACCCCTGGGATTCCAGATACTGGCTAGGGCTCTTGCTGCCCCTACAGTGCCTTTTTAGGCAAGGTTCAAATAACAAATTCACCACCATAACAGGAACAGGCAAGCAAAAACTGAGGGTAATGCTACTCAATGCTACAAGTCTAAATCTCAAAATGCACTCACTTGAGGCACTCCTTAAAATGGAGAACATCAATATCTGTGCAGTGACTGAGACCTGGTTCAAGACTCCAGAGAGCACCCCTGCACTACCAGGCTATAACTCATACCACACCTTTTGGCCATGTAACCTGGACCGAAACACCAAAGGCGGAGGTGCGTCCATATTCATTAAGGATATCCACACCTCCAGGCTAGTTGCTCAGCATAATGCATCCAAGGTTATCCAAGTGCAACTAACTCTGGGCAAAACTGCACCCCCTAAAGGGCCCATACCTATACGTGAAGAATGCGGAGTCCCTGTAATCACAACTACGCAGGTAAAAGCTGCACTCTCTAAAGCCAAAAACACAGCATCCATGGGACCGGACAACATCCCAGGCTGCGTTTTACACAAACGTCAGAACGAACTGGCTCCCCACTTAAGCACCATGTTCAATAATAGCCTCGCATCAGACTTTGTGCCCACTGAATGGTGCACAGCAACAGTTATCCCACTCCACAAAGGGGGAGCCACCACTGATCCCAGTAACTATCGACCTATTAGCCTAACGAGCCTGGTCTGCAAGGCCATGGAATGTATCATCATGGAACTCATAAACAAAAACATTGGTAATCTCCAAACTCTGGATCCCACCCAGTTCGGGTTTGTGAAAGGCAGATCATGCCTCCTGAACCTGATCGACTTCTTTGAGGCAGTCACCAAAGCAGTAGATGAGGGTAAGGTGGTTCACACAGCCTATCTTGACCACGCCAAGGCTTTCAACACCATCCCCCATTCTGGAATTATAGCTAAACTCACTAAACTAGGTATAAATCCCTATGTCACAAGATGGGTTGCCAACTGGCTCACTGACAGAACCCACACTGTAAAAGTTGCAGACTCCAAATCTGACCTCTAAGCAGTGACAAGTGGAGTACCACAGGGTTCCATCCTGGTACCTCTCCTGTTTGTTATCTACTTCTCTGATGTACAGGCTAACAAAGAAGGCCTTTGGCTAATGAAGTTCACAGATGACTGCAAACTAGGAGCCATAGTCAAGTCCCCAAATGATGTGAACATCCTACAGAAGGGCCTCGCTGAGACAAATGCCTTGTGTCAGAGCCAAGGCCTCCAGCTCAATGCCAAAAAGTGCAGTGTCATCTCCTTTGGCAAAAACTCTGTACCCATGAACTACCACATAGGCAGCAATCTACTTAACACCGAATGCGTGATAAGAGACCTTGAGACCCAGATGGACAGTAGTCTCTCCTCTGATAGTCACATCACCTCAGTAGTCAGGAAGTACTTCTACGTGGCACACCTCATCATAAAAGGGTTCTCATCCAGGAAAAAAGAGGTCATTGTTCCCCTTTACTCGACACTCATTAGACCCATTATAGAGTAAAACGCCTCTTTTGGAATGTATCTCACAAGACAACTGCAGCAGCTGGAAAGGCCACAGAAGTACCTCACAAAGAGGATTACTGGCCTCAAACAAATGCCCTACATTGACTGCCTTAAAAAACTCCAGCTTTACTCCATAGCATATCGCCTACACCGAGGTGATCTCTGCCTAACATATAAAGCTATGTCAAACCCAGAGCTGTTGGACATGCTACACCTAAAGAAATCCTAATCCCTCTGAGCTACACGCTCCAGGGACCTAAATCTTGTCACCACAATAAACAGGACATGCTGGAGGGATAGATTCCTGTCCCAGAGACTTCCCATACTCTGGAACAGGCTACCCAGCTATGTCAAGCAAAGTTCTTCATTAGCACACTTAAAGAAAAATCTTGATGAGTGGATGGGAAATAGGAAATACACCCCGGGGATCACTTGTGAGTCTGCTCGACAGTGACACAGGAAAATAACTTTCTTGGGTGGTGTAAGCCAGGGAACCTTGTTGGCTAGACTTACGTAGGCCCTTGGGCTGATAGCCTAGTACCTACCTATGAATCTATAACACCTAGTAGTTTTGTAGAGGTGTCTGGGGAGATTATAGTGCCATTACTGGATTTTATGGTAAAGGTAAATGCAGTGGACCTATGAGTCGGGGGGGGGGGTGTAGCAGCTTTGTTTTTGGGGTTTAAGATCAGACAATGACCAGAAAGTTAGTTTTCTACTATGTTGAAAGTATTCTGGGTTGATGACCACAGATCTGTCTTTGATGTGGCCGAGCAGATCAGGGTGGGGTCATCTGCATATTGAATATAGCTGAGTTTTGGGATTACGGTATAAAGGTCATTAATGAAAATGGATAACAGAAGGGGCCCTAGTATAGAACCCTGGGGAACACCAAGGGAGTTTGATAGAAGGTTAGATAGTTTGTTTTGCCAAAGGACAGCCTGCTGTCTGCCACTCAGATAAGATTGGAAGCATTGAAGGGCTTTAGTATCTAGACAATGTTTTCAGGGTGTGGATTAGTAGTTGATCAACCATATCAAATGCCTTGGAGAGATCCAAGAAGAGGGCAGAGGATAAATTATTATTGTTACGATTATGATGTCAGAGAAGGCTAGGAGGGCTGAAGTGGTACTGTGGTGAGGTCTGAACCCATGCTGAGAGTCAGTCAAAAGATTATTCTGAATTAGGTGGTGAAGCAGTTGTCTATGAATATATTTTTTCATTATTTTAGCAAGTGGAGATAATATAGCTATTGGTCTAAAGTTAGATAGTTCAGTAGAGCTGCCATCTTTGTGAAGTGGGATTACATAGGATATTTTCCAGATGGAGGAGATTTTGGCTTCTGCTATGGTTCAATAGATTAGTACTGAGATGGGGTATGTAATGGCATCTGCTGCTTTTTGTAGAAACTCAGCAGAGAGTGTAGTTGGTTTTACTTTTTTGATTAAGGCATGGATAAGTGAAGTGGCAACTGGTTGGAAACTGAATGTGAGAGTTGGTTACTGGGGTGGTAGACTCTGGGCCAGGGGAGCTTGGAGGTAGTTGGCTAGCTATAGCTTAGATCGTCTCAGTGAAGAATCGATTAAAACTGTCTGAGATTTCCTCAGGTGGTTTATCAATGGAGGCTGCAGGGGTTGGGGTGGAAGTTTGTCCAGGATGTAATAGTTTATTTATACCTGCCCAAAACTTCTGGGGGTTGTTTTGATTTATTTGCTGAATATTATAGTAGCAGGTTTTTTTTTGTCTTGTAAAATGGATTTTTTATTCTCATTCCTTGAATGCCGATATTGAATTTGATCTTGGGGGTCTTTTGTAGTATGCCATAACGTCCTTGCTTTGTTTCTATGGGTGATCTTTAATTTGGACTCTTTAGAAAGCCACGGTGCAGTTTTTGCCTTTGTTTTTATAGAGAGAACAGGAGCATGAGAGTTTAGGATCTCAAGGAATTTTTTGTTAAAGAAGACAACAGCTTCTTCTAAGGGGAGGTGTTTTAGGACTGACCATTTACAAGTTTAGTTCCTCTTAGAATTTAGCAGGGTTAAAGTTCTTAGTATGGGTTGGTGGGAGTTAATGGCTTTATACTTAATTATAAAGGTAAGATGGTGATCACTTAAGTCATCAGGGAGGGTCCCTGAGGTATACAGTTGGGGGTGACTACTGATAAGTATCCAATCAAGTATGCTTTCTTTATGATTAGGTTTACCTACCCTGGTGGGGGCGGCTATGATTTGTGTAAACACATGCAAGTTAACATGGGTGGTTAGGGATTCTGAGGAACAGGTGTTCCAGTCTATGTTAAAATCTCCAAGTAGTATTGTTTCTTGGGTGTAGGTACAAGACAGCCAGTGAAGGGTATCTTCAAGTGTAGATATGTTATTCCCTGGGGAATGTACATACAGATGATATTTATGCATTTATTTTTATTAATCTGTAATTTGGTAGCGAGAATCTCTGAGTTATTAATTTGAGGTGGTTTTATAGCATCAATGGTGACGTTTAGCAAAGATTTATAGAGAACAGCTACCCCACCTCCCTTCCCGGAAGTACGATCCAGCCTGAGTATGTTATACCCAGGTGGTACCACTTTGTTATCTGAGGTTCTAGGCTTTAACCCGGTTTCGGTTAAACAGAGTATATCAAGGGAGTGAACAGCCAGGAGTGCATGCAGTTCCTGTACCTTGTTATTTATACTAATGTTAAGGTGACAGGAGAAAATTAGGGGGCCTACTGATTGTAAGTTTATTGCTTGGGTTGCAAGTAAAGGAGGTAAGTTTATCTGGAGTGGATGGGCTAAGGTTTGGGTGGATATCACCATCCAGTGTGAGGTTTTGATGAAACCTAGTGATAAGTTTCCAGAATTTATTTATAAGTTTATGGTAGTGTTTAGATTTGGAGCTAATGTATCTGGGATTGGTATGCTGATAGTGTAAACAGGTTGAAAGGCTGGATACAGTGCAGTATTATTAGTAAAAAGTCTTATGAATTACGATTGGGGTGATGGTATGGCCTTTTGGGTACTGAAATCCTATGTGATACTGGTTTTCATACAAGGTAAGGAGGGATGGAGTAAGCAAAAGGGGTAGTATGGAGAAGTGCAACATTGTGTATGGTGGGGTTTATGAGTTAAAACAACTATATTACTTAAATGGTAAAACACTAGAAGATGTAGTGGTTATGACTGAGGTAATGAAGTAGGGGTGGGGAAAATAGTGAGAGTTATAAGCTGATAGGTTCTAGTATTAGGGGGTGTGGTTATATGACTAAATTTAGCAGTAGTGGGGGCGGATGAAATTAGGGGCAGGGTGGGGTGCAGAGTGAGCCCAAGCGCAGCGAGGGCAAGTGGAGCGGGGCTTAGCCAGAGCACAAGGTTTCTTAGAGCCGTAAGGTAAGTATATAGGAGATCAGATCTCTTTGTCTTAGTTGTTTTAGTGTAATATAATTTTTAGCATTTAGAGATTAGAAACACTGTCTTTAGGGGGTAATCTATATTTTACTTAGTTTTGGGAGTAAGCCAATTTTTTTATGGGGGACAGACTACAGATGCTTTAGACTCAGATCAGCAAATTCATGTTAAAGTAGAGTAAATTAATATCTAATGACCGTGGCAATTTGTAGTGGGCTACATTCAATTTATATTTTCAAGTTTGAGGTTCGGCAGGGTAGCGTTCTTTGAGTTTAGTGAGCCTTTCAGGATGTTGTTTGAAGGGGAACTTCCTGGAGATGAGAGTATATTAGAAGACAGATACGTAACTAGCTTAAGAGGCAACGCAATACTGTATCACAGACTCAGGGAGCAGAAATTACCAAGCTTGTCGGTAACCAGCACTTGTAGAGAACTGCATATGTAAGTTAAACACCTTGGGCAGTACACCTTAGTACACAACATCTAGATTGAAAACGGAGTAGTGCTTTTATTTAGGGATATCAGGCAAACAATTATACTGTCTACTCACAGTTAGCTACCAAAAACAGCGTTTGAATCAGGATGTTCCCTGTCTGTCAGGTTATAAGTATCAAACTAGCAGAAATACAGTTCCGTAAAGTCAGCTTCCTAATCTAAGACAGCAAGTTATTTATTTTAAACAAAGCAAATACAGTTTAGGATAGCCACAGTAAATACGGTAAGCTGCTAGCTCCATGAACGCTTTTCTTACTCCTCTGTATGGAATAGTGCACTAACACTAGGAATCCTTTCAACATTAACCAAGCAGGTTACAAACTGGCTCCATAACCACATGCAGCACGCTACAGTTACACTTTAAAGCAGATATCTTGTGTAACACTTTACATTGCCTCTAAAATGTGCAAGTCAGAGTCAATTTGCTACAGATGCAGTTGTATGCATACACGCCAAGGTAAGAAGCCCACAGACAGTAAGACATGTAGATTACAAGGCACAATGCTTGTTATCTGGCTGAAAGTACAATACTATACACTAGTTCACTATCGTTTTAGCCACAATAGGGTTTACAAAAGAAAGCTGGTGTAGAACCTAACACATGACATCAAATCAAAGACTTCAGGTAAGAAGCAACACAACTCACTGTATAACTCAAAGAAGTACTGTTGCAATGATCATGACAATATGGTTAGAAGTTATTAAATGGACTGACATAAGATATGGATACTGTGTGAATTTGTTGTATTTTGAGGAAATGTACTTTACCCAAATATATGGAGATCCAGAAGGGTATCTTCAAGCATCAGAATGTGAAGGGCTTTTGCCCTCCATGTAAAACAGTTGTTTCTCTCTAAGTTTCTTTAGTTTGTGCTCTAAAAATTTAGTCCTAAAAAGTTAGGTTGTGGGCTATTTGTGTTCTGTAATGCACTTTGTTAGTGCAGTTATGAGCTGTTTTTCTGACCAATTTCATGGAAGCTTTAGGTGAAATGATTTATCTGTATTCGGTCTCCTACAGGCTTTTAAGGGGAGCTCTATGCCTGGCATACAGGGCATTGCCAGACCCCAATCTGATGGATCTCCTGCATATCCACAAAACAAACAGCACTAGAATTACCCATTCTAAAGGCTTAAACCTTGCCTGTAATATAATTAGAACTAGCTGGAGAGATAGGTATGTATCCTAGAGACTAACCCGTCTATGGAACAGGCTCCCCATCCATGTGAAGCAGAGTTCCTCCCTAACCCAATTCAAGTGCAACTTCGACAACTGGATGAGAAACCAGAAATCTGTGCCTGGTTTGGCACCTATGTCTCTAATGGACACAGGTAAACTGTAAATGGTTCATCTCCTAGGCCCATGATTACACTTGTCAAGGGTATCAGAACTTGTCAGAGATTTGGGATGCAAGGCTAGGCTTAAAAAATCCCTTGTGGCCATTAGCCTAGTAAACACCGATGAACCAAGATGTGTGCCTTGATGTTCACAAATCCTTGGGACTGCAGCTGGCTTAATATTCATGTAACTACCTATTAGTGTGTTGTCAGTCTGGTATGCTGACATCGCAGATGTGTGACAAACACTGTATTTTTCTGTTTCCAACATGGAACCATTGGCACATGCTGTTTCTTATACATACCTAGCAATCTTCCACTAAACAATAGGATGTAAACACGGAAGGCCAACAGTCTGGCAAAAGATATTTGAAAATCTTTGGGGAATATCTCATCTCTCAATGGCAAATAGCTAACTGCTCACAGGTAGGGCATTGAAGGCAGTCAATCCCTGGATACAAGTTTAGATCCAGAAATACAACACAGTGGCTTGATGTCCTGCTCCTTTATTGCTTGTGGAACAATTTGCCTAAACAAGAGGCAAAGACAGCCAATCCCCTAGTCTTAATCCTAAAAGCAGCTACCAGAGACCACCTCTCCAGCTGACAATGCATCCATACACAAGGAGAGAGATAACTGCTTCTTATCAGAGGACAATTTCTGAGATGAAGAACCATGAGACAAATTGAGAGTAATAGACTGCGACCAAGACAGTGGGTCTATTACATTCACCGTTTTGTACCGTGCCTGAAATTGTAAGAAAGAAACCTGCCTAGTCCCTTTACACCCCCCCCCCATGTTAGGCACACAACACTAATAACAGTCAAGAGTGTCTCATGTTGAAGTCAGAAAGTCAGGGATGGAGTACTAACAATGGTGATATTCATCAAAACTGCAATCTGGACACAAATGGTACCATCTGCTGTGATCATGACTCATTATCTGATGACCTCAGGTCCGTCTAGGACGGTTTTCTTTTTTTTTTTTTTTTACCACTAAAGTGCTCTGGTTTCCTCCCATATCCCAACGACATGCTGTAGGGGGATTGGACACTCTAAATTGTCCCCAGGCGTGAGTGCGTGCATGTGTGTGCCTTCTGTGGAAGGTTGGGCGCCAGGCTGGCAACTCGACACCATAAAACTCCACTGCCAATCATGAGTGGACAGGTGATCCGCTGTGGTGACCCCTAACCGGGAAAAGACGAAAAAAGAAGATGGAGAAGGGCATAAGAAAGAAGTGCACAAATATTCAAAGTACTGCAGAGGGCCGTGCTCAAGATGAAATCTGATACCTCCTGAAAGTCTGAAAGCAGTAAATGCAATATGAAAACTAAGTGTATAAAGGGGAATAACTTTTGATACTGACATACTTTCAGGTTTTCCCTTTGCCCTAATGCACAGCTATCCTGGAACTAATATACATAAGTAGCAGTAGTGAGGATGCAGGGGACTAAGCCCCTTCCTGAAAAAATGCTTTAAAGGTTTAACAATGAGTTTCAGACTTCGTTGTTATTACAGCTGAATCACAGTTTTATTTTCCAAGTGTTGGAATTAACACTGTCGGGTGTTGCACATCTAAAGAGGAACCTAAAAATATATGGTGATCACCAGAAATGATGGAAACCTTTTGGGATCTAACACTAGGCATTGTGCAGGAAGAAAATAAGTGAATATGGATTACTAGCACAGAAGTACATATTCCACGTGTGATGGTAACAAAACAAGCAGCCACAATCTACATTCAAAACAGCACACTACAGTACAGTACCATTAAACACTTAATTTCACCTTAATAAGGGTTTTGTGGTGCAACATTGCACCATTTTTGTTTGTGACTTCCTTTCGGAAAAACTGCCCAATCCATAATTATCTGATCAACAGAATAAAAGTGAAAATAAATCAAAAATCCCAGAAAGGGAAAAGCTCCCACTGTCTGATATCTCTGGTAGTGCAGCATCTTGTGCTGCAAAGGCGGCCACAGTAACAGAAGAGAGAGACATTTTCGGCATCAAAATAGGAATATGTCTTCCCTCAGCCATGAAACGTCAGAAAAAGTACATCATAGTGGATCCCTTCAGTTACAGGAGGAAAAGTCTCCACTCTTGATGCAGGCATGCATTTTTATTCAGGAAAGTGCACACTTTCACTCTACTACTCCCTTAAGGACCCACTGTTTTAGCATCAGCATTTATAACATGGCTTGCCTGACCTTTAAGCCCAGATGGGACAGCAATTCTCAAGCCTATTTTCAGGTCCACTAGTAAGAAATACTAGGCAGTGTACAGAATTCAGAGTATTCCTTGTCAGAATCTTAGTGCTATTTGTCATTTTCAATGCGTTTGCATCACTCACACTAGTATTCATTAAAACTTCAGAAAAATGATTAATGTCTTCCACTTTACTTCAGTGGAAAATAATCCTCTGTACCCAGTATCACATTATGTTAGAATAAGAATTCACAAGGGACTACTTTAAGTGGATTTGCCAATATATGCCAGGATTTTAAAATTTCCTTACGTTTTAATATAGTCCATTCAATACAAGATAACTAATTTATGTTAGTCTTATGTGGTTCTGTCTCCCCTACCACCTGAATAATGGGGAAGAAAAATCTAAATACCCAGAAAATGATACAAAAACTGAACTTTGCTCTTAAACTTACTTTAATTACTGAAGCAGAGCTTAGGCAGAATTCATACGCTAACAATAAGAAAACAGTAAAGCCAAAAAATATCCAAAATAATTAAAGAAAACATTTTACCCAGGCTTAATTAGCTAATTCACTTTACAGGCATTTATTAAAATGAATTCACATTTTATTATTCCATAGGTAGTTTTACAATAGAGTTTATAACAGAAAATAATGAAGCCAAGCCTCACTATTCAGCCCTGCCCAATTAAAACGAAGACTCCCCAAGTAATATCAATCTAGTAGAGACTAATTAAGTTTGGTTTGATAACCCGTTCATTTCTTCTATTGCCTCTGAGCAAATTGTTTATTAGAGAAAGTTATTTTACACAAATCAAATCAAATCAGAGTAAAGCATTATATTTGGGAGAAACTTTAGCCATCAGTCAATTAATCCATCATTCTCTCCAGACACTCCTATTTAACAAGCAGAACATATTATCAACAATTCAGATCCTGCATGATTCAATTAGAACAGTAAATCTATTGACAGCTCCTCTAATATTTTTATTATGAGAAGTAAATATGGAATTTTACTGTTTTATCAGAGATGGAAAAATGTACTGCTAACAACAGGGTTGCAAATCCTGCAAAAAACTGTGGGTTATGACTGCAATAACCAATGAACTCTGCAAGTGTTGAATATGCTCTATGTTACTGGAAAATGGGGGAGGGGATTAAAGAAGCTAAGAACCAATTTAAATTGACAGCTGCAAGTACTGCTTCTGTTCTCTGAAATGAAATATTTCCCTAATACAAATTAACTGCACATGACATGAATACAAGACAGTCTGAATAATTGTCTTACAGGCATCATCTTGTCTGCTGCATTCTCTTGGAAGTAGTAATCCAACAATCTGTGTTTTTGCACCTACATTAAACTCACTTATTTACTGCAACTTTTAATCTTCTTAAATGGCTTTAGCGTGGACTACCACAGTTAAGTCTAGGTTAAACAGAGTGAGGATTCCACTGTCTAGGAACTTTCAGAAGTAAAACAGTGGCATGAGCACTCATCGGTGCAATATATTCTCTTACCGCTCTCCCTAAAGAGCTCCTGGGTTACCAACAGTTACAGGCCACACCTACATCAGTACAGGCATGCAACATTCTTTGCAATGTTTTGTAAATATATATAAATCCAAGTACCCAAGGAAAATTAAACAGGATGCAAATGGAAATCACATCTAGGAAAGTAAAAATGGTAAAATCGCATGCTAACATAATATACGACACTGACAACAGGAAAGTTTGCAGGTAATGTTAAGAAAGTACAGCAAGGTGTATAGCACGAATAGATACCAGTCAGACTAACTCTGAGCAGATCTGTGAATTGCCACTTAGATTCTTGACATAGCTACAGAATGCCTTGTGGTTATCTTTGGAGTCCATGGCAATTTTTCTTTCGAAGCTAGCCTTGGATGATTTTATGAGGGAACGTAGTTTCTTGCTGATACTGATCAGGGATGTCTTCCCTTCTTGGGATTTTATTCTTTTCTGTACTAGTTTCCTCCTTCTACTGTATAGCTTGCTTATGGCAGGGGTCCACCAGACTGGTTTCTTTTTCTTGGAGTGAGTCAGTCTTGGTTTTTTTGGGATAGCACAATCCATGCATTCTTGTAGGTGTCCGTAGAGTGCATTAGTAAAGGATTTTGCAGCTTGGACAATGTTATCCTTTAGCTTGGGGGCTTTGAAACTTCCCACCTCGGTCTTAAGTAACGTGAAGTTTGCTTATGAAGAGTTTTTCACAGTGGTTTCTTTGATCGGGGGTGGTGGCGGAATGTGGATATCCAGAGTGATTAGTTTATGGTCAGATCTAACCAGCGAGGGATTGACCTTCGTGTGGAACACCGGTTGCCCATGTTGGTGTTGACCAGGTCCAACATGTTGTCACCTCTGGTTGGGGTGTTGACCAGTTGGATCCAGGGCATTTGAGTTTATAAATTCTAGGAAATGTTGGGCAAGGGAGTTTGTACTTGAGTAGTTCTCCCAGTTAATGTTTGGGTAATTGAAATCACCCAATATCAGGGTGTTTGGTAGGACCTTTATGTTTCCCAGTGTTTCCAGGAATGCGGAGTGGGGGTCCTGAGACATGGTGGGTGATCTGTAGCAAGCTATAATTTGAATAGCAGTTTTGCCTGTTGTTAATTGCACGTGGATGATCTCTGAAGCATCGTGCTGTGACACTAACCTGGAGGTGTGAGTATCCTTGATGAATATGGATACTCCCCCGCCTTTTGTATTTCGGTCCGGGTTTTGTGGCCGAAATGCATAGTATGAGTTGTAGCCTGGTAGTGCTGGGGTGCTCTCTGGAGCCTTAAATCAGGTTTCTGTTACTGCACATATATCAATTTTCTCCATACTGAGGAGTGCCTCGAGTGAGTGCATTTTGAGGTTTAGACTTCTGTCATTGAGTAGCATTACCCTCAGTTTTTTGTTACTTGTGCTATTTACGGCGGTGGGTTTGTCTTTTGAGACTTGCCTAAAAAAGGCACTCGGAGTGGCAAGAGCCTTGGCCAGTATTCGAAAGCCTAAGGGTGACAGGTGCAAGCCATCTCTAACGAAGCAGCGTGGCTTGTCGAGCATGTCATCCCAGGCTGACTGACACTGGATCCCCTTTGAATGACACCAGAAGCTTAGCCAGTTGCTGAAATTGATAAGTTTTTCTCTATACCGTGGTATCATTCTTGGTGAGGGCAGGATGCTACTCAGGGTCAGGGTCATACTGGCCTAGGCTATGTGAACAGAGAGCTCCTCCATGTCTCTTTTCATGTAGTCCAGGGAGGTACAGCTCAGGTCATTCGCACCAACATGGACAATGACAGAGTCATATTTGTACTTCTTCTGGAGTGACCTGAGTGCTTGTGTTATGTGGCGGATCCTGGCACCCAACAAGTAGGTAACAGTAACCTTCTCCTTGTTCAGCCTAGTGTGTGGGACGTCAGTGTGCCTGACTATAGAGTCACCTATTACTAGTGTGTTGGGTATGTTATTTTGCCTTAAGGGCTGTGATTGTGTGGCACAATGGTTTTGTGAAGTATGTGTTTCATGGTTTGTGTTGGGGGGTGAAGGTTGCTTGGATGACTGCTTTGGAGGTCTCTGTTGCTTTTGCAGATTTTTATTTAGAGTCTCCGAGTATGTTTTCGTGTATTTATGTGTGTTTTTTGCTGGTGCTGGTTTCATAGGTCTATGTGAGACTGGTGGTGTGATGCAAGTAATTCCCTTCTCCTCTTGTCTGCCTGGTCCAGTTTTGGGTTGAGATAGCTTAGCTTCCAGTTTGGCTGTATAATTGCATCTCTTGCATGTATTAGTGTTTGGTGGAAGGAGGAGAGGGTTATCTGTGTACATGAGGCAATTGTAACATTGCCTCAAAATACCCAGATTCACCAGTTGGACCGGAGAATATACCTGAAACTGCCATTTGGACATGCCTGGATAGGTACAGTGAACTGTTTTACTGATTGGGTGGTAAGGTCGAATAGAGAGCCTTCTCTACAGTATAGAGGGGGTATAGTGCTAAGGTTTATTAGTGCTTGCTATGAGTTTTGAGGAAGTGCCGGGATGAGCAGTGAATGGTTTGAGTGCTTAATTTGAAAGTTTGTCTAGTTCCAATGGAAAAATTAAAGAATAGACTTTGTGGAGCCGGGAATCATTATACCCTAGCTAACCGGCACTGCCCAGCGCACAAAACCGCACAAATGCGGGTTTTATAGCAGGGAAATCAAAGAGATAAAAAACAGCCCAAAATGGCAAATAAACTACTAATTTCTAGGCTGAAACCACTCCTCCAGGGACAGATAGGCTGCTCAAAAGACAGAATATAACAAACACTCATCTCAGAGAATTTAAACTAGATGATAAAATACCTGTCAGTACCCACTGCTGAAAATAAGTTCCCTGCAAAGTGGCGAGAACATTTTGAAACCATAGAAAATATAAGTAAAGTTTATTATAGGGTAAGACAACTAGAAAAAAGGAAACCATAACTAGTTTCTGTAGCATGTTTGTGGACATTAAGGCCCACAGAGCAAGTTCTAATGTCAAAATACCCAAAATATTATCAATGTCTCAAAATCAAAATGTGAAGGAATTTGTAGTCTGGAATAAAGATATAATTTCTGATTTGATGGCAGAATGAGTTTAATCTATCACAACACAGAAACACTGTCTGATGTGAAAGTAAATTTGAAACCATAACAAATATTAAAATTTCTGCATTAAGCCATTAATAAAGTGGTAGAGAAAATGCTTAAAACTGGGGTCATAGAAGAATCCCAAAGTGAGAGGAATCACCTCATTGTTCTGGTCTCCAATCTTGAGGGGTCTATGAGGTTCTGCAATGACACCAGAAAATAAAAAATAAAAAATATATGAAACTGATGCATGTCCAACGTTCTGAGTGGAAGAACTGGAATAGGTTAGGTTTCTGACCCTATGGACCTAGTAAAAGGCTAAAGTCAAATTCTGCCAGGCCCAGAAACAAAGGAAAAAATGTAATTGTCCATACCAGACGAGGTGTTCCATTACAGAGTTTTGCCTTTCAGTCTCCACAGAGTACCTGCAATACTCCAGAGGTTGCTGGACAAAATTCTTACACCCAAAACCAGATATTCAGCAGTCTAAATGGGCAATGCAATAATATTTTCTGAAGACTGTGAAAGCCATCTCCTTAAAGATCAATTCTTTCTAGATTCCCTGTGTCAAGCTGGACTGATTGCTCACACAACTAAGCGCAAGTTAGGCAAGGTAGAAACCCATTATTTAAACTATGTAAAAGACCAGAAGACAGTGAAACTATGTGCTGAGAAAACTGAAGCAGTACAGGTCTTGCCCATGCTAACTACTAAGAAACAGGTTAAGACTTTTTTAGGCCTGGCTAGCAATTATATTTTCTGTTTCCTAATTTTGCTACCATTGCTTGCTCTGACTGATATGTGGAAGGGTAAGGCTCCCTTGAAAGTTAAGTAGACAGTTGAAGTAAACAAGCATGTAGGGAACTAAAAAACATGGCATGTTCATAATCAGTACTACTAGTTCCAGACTTTTGATCAATGGTGCAAGGTAGTGCTTCTCAGTTAAGTTTAGGAGCAGTCTTATCTCACACTACAAATGAAGATGAGCATCTCATCTGTTATACAAAACAGAAACTCCAGATGTTATTGGACTATAGAATGAGAATGCCTTGCCATAAACCTCATTACCCTGAGGTACAACTTGTTGGTTAGAGAATTTGTGTTAGTCTCTGACCATGCCCATCTAAAATGTCTCTACTTTCAGAAGAAAATTCTCTGAATTTTAGCACCATTTAACCACTGGAAAACATTCAGTCAAATTTTATAGAACTGACATCTTATTTACTTCTTTATGTTACATTTGTTAACTGGGAAAGTCCGACTTGGAACGAGCCAATTTTCAGCGGAGGCCTGGGGAGAAATGATCCAGACGCATGTCTTTGTAAAATGGGAGGAAACCCACACAAATGCAGGGAGGACATGCAGACTCCACACAGAAGGTACCCCAGCCAAGAATCGAACCAGGGAACCTCTTGCTGTGAGGTGACAATGGTACCACTGCACCACTGCGCTGCACATCTGCTGAACATAAAAAGCTATCTTCAATGTTTCCACTCCATAAAGATTACTGAACACTTAAATTTAAAACCAAAGACAAACTTCTACCAGTCAACTCTGAAATGTTTTTGATTTTGCCCCTCCAGCCTTAGTCCAATATCTTCCATGCCACAGTCACTTGAATGCAGACAGACTGTTTTGGGCTTTTGTCCTATCCAACTGTGCTAGAATTAGTGGTGCTATACTTGAGGAGGTAATGTGGCACAGTGAATATTCAGCTGGAAAGCAGACTGCTTACTGCACTATTGTGTCCATTTATACACACACTGGGATCACATTTACTAGAATATGTGTCACAGAAGAGAAAAACAGGCTAAGTATGAAGCATGCAGCCAAGCAAAGGAGACAAGAGAGAGGCAATTCTCCAAGACAACTAAGGCAAAGCAGTAGCCCCCTGAAGTATTTTATGATCGCTACCTCTTGACAGAGTCTGAGTCTAAAGAAGCTTCTAAAGGGCAGTCTCCAGGGAACCAAGTGTGAAGAATGATGACAGTCTGCAGAGGGACCCCTGATATCTTAAAGAGACAGAAGTTGTTGTCTTGTAAATGAGAAACTAATGGAATCACCCCTGCCTCCAGGGTAAAATCCGCTGAAGGGAAGGACTGGTATCTACAAGTGATGTATATTTTACTGGCTAACATTGGGTAAATACTGTATAATTACAATCAAGAAATATTAAAATTATGTTGAATGAGAAAGAAGGCAAATTAAACTGAACTTTGGAAACAATTAAGATACACTCTTGTAAGCAAACTGGATTTTGTGGACTTGTACTTGCCAGAAAAGCATTTTATTGAGAAGCAGTCTAGCAAGGTGTTCAAGACTGTGGTTTGTATTTGTTATTATACCATAATTTTGGCAGGAAAGTATCACCAAAAAATGAAAAAAAATTAGATTGAAAACATGCAGCAAAGATTAAAAAGTAAGAAAAACTACACAAAACCTGTTTTTAGTAGACATAAAACAAAGATGCAAAGAGTGTAAAAATGTACAGAATTTGCTTTAAGTAAAATGCAATAAAGATTTTTTAAAGCAACACACACACACACACACACACACACACACACACACACACACACACACACACACACAGCAGAGCATGTAACTCCTCAGACTGTTAATTCCAAATAAAAGCTACTGTATTTCACCTGAGCTGGAACTTTGTAGTTATTTAAGCAAGTCTGATTTAGAGGCCGTCACATAGGGTTAAAATGTTGACCAAGCAGGAAGCAAAGAGACAGGCTTCCTTTACCAAATGTAAAAAATGGGCTTTATCTGAAAGGATAGTGCTAAATGAATATTTTCGACTGTTCACTCACTCTAGGTGAAGTGAGTCTTTCCTACATGTTTAATGCAGCAGTACAGTTCAGTCTGTTGCCCTTCACAGGAAGAGTTCCGTCGATTTTATGAACTAAGAGCAGTGAGAAAAACCTTTTACAGCTAGCAGATGAGAAGAGAGAAAAGCCTGCCTCCCACAGTAAGCTTTAATCTATAAAACTTGTCTATGAATCTTTTGCAATGGTTAAATAGACAGAAAAAGATGACAGTTACCTTCAGGTGGTGGTAGTAGTAGTAGTAAGCCCAGCTAGCTGACAGTATTTTTCTAATACCTACCGTCTGTTCAGAACTTTTTTGATGAGTAACTATGTAACAGTGTGGGAGTGGGTGCATGTGCGTGCGTGCGTGCGTGTGTGTGTAATTTTCAAAGTCATTCCCCAATTTAAGTAAAAAAGTAATTATTCAGTTTCAAAATCATATGGTTGGCTGTTTACTAATTTATATGATGGAAATTACATAAAACTAGTTAATTATAACTGATAGCATCTTCCTTTGGAATGCAGAATGGTCACCCATTACTACCACATTTTAATACCATAGTTTTCTCATTTTAAGAGTATAAAGTAAAAGTATCCTTCTGCTGCCAGGTTGGCCTGGCTGGTGGCAGTATGTTACTGTAAAGGCAGTAAGGGGATACACCTCATGGAAAACAGTTTGTGTGTGTGAATGCAGCAGTGTTAGTCAATATAAGGTTATTGTTGGTAAGATAGCATTGGGCAGAGAATAAGATGTATGAAACTCTGTGAAATCAGTGGTTATAGTTTTGCACTCCAATGGTACATTGTGAACCATATTTAGGTAGGGCAAGCACCATTCACAGGTGAACACAGCAATGTTTGTCATACAATCCTAAGGGTATACGCCTTATTAATGACATCTGTAGTGCAATTTGGAGCTCAGTCCCTGACAAAGTGGATTCTATACCACAACACCAAGCTGCCATTCAGTAAAAGTTTTCTTAAGTCATTTTAAAGTGGGGCTGATATAAAACCTTTTATACACATGTATTAAATGTAGCATTTGAGAGGCATTGCATTTCACTATTGCAGCTAGACAGACTACAATATAATCAGCTTCTTACCTGAGAAAGAATATAGCTTTGACTTTTGGTGGAAAAGCAGCTATTTCCAGAATAAATATTTAAAAAGCCGCCATTATACAAGAAGGAAAATTCCTATACGTTTCACCACAGGAATGTTCTTCTGATTACAAACATGGCACCAAAAAAACTTCATGTGTGGGAGTGGGGAGGGGGCTGGGATCTGCTTTAGTCAGCTTTAGAATGGAGTGGCACTGGAATCTGTAAGAGCAGAATGTCAATCTTAGGAATATTTTGCACCCAGATATCTGATTTGTAGCTCTTGATAAGTTTGTTAAAGTCTCAAAGTGAACTGACATATGTCCTTTTTATGTGGATATCAAAAACAGGGTTTCCTATGCATTGAACTACCACATTATGGCATACTGCTTTATACTCAGTTTCTATAACGGCTGGTTATGAATGTTCTGTTTCTTTTCTCTCCTGACTCACCTGTGACCATCACACTTTCTCCCATATACCCAAATGGTCATTTAAACCCCTAGATATGACAGCCCTATAGCCTATTCATTCTCCTACGGATAAGAGTTGAGTAACCAGAATAATGCCACAATCTACTGTGGATCATAGATTTGATCATAGATTTTCTACCTTTAAAACCTGTCATCCCTTTTCATCCACACCTACTGTGTCCCAAAAGGTTTGCATGGATCAAGCATCTACAAGGACAAGTCTCCTACTTCGACATGAGACATTCATTTCAACAAACTTTCTCTTTGAATGCATATGCCTCTGATGTTACTTGATCTTCCCCAGGGAATTGAAAAAGTCTGCACATCTTATGTAGTTCCACAAACAGGCAAGCAGGTTCAGCTTCATTATTCCTCACCCTCTAAGGCCAGCTCTTCCAGCACCTAGGGTGCTAATCAAACCTGTCCTTTTGGTCCTACAAAATGCATTATCCATTTATTTTTATACTGCTGGCATATGTTTGTGGATGTGACTCCTGACATACATGGAAATGCAGCATGGAAATGCAGTACAAATTGGGGATATAAACTGAATAGGCATTAGACTAGAAGTAAAAAAAAAAATCTCAATCTCCCCAAAGCAATATTTTTATGACCACAAACTTGCCATCACCAAAGCTCAAATGCTGAGGCAGACAATGCGCTGCTGTAAAGTCCAGCCCTGAGTTCTACTAACATGTCTAAGGGTAGAAGGGCAGTCTTAGTTGCTTACCATACCCCAATCCTACTGTAATATCTGAAAGTATTGTTTTTAAGTCTCAAAGAGGACCTTACATATGGCATTTTATACATGGAACAAAAAAAGAGATAGAGAATCACTAAACACTGAATAACTCACAAGAGTTAACCACAAAACAATGAATACTTCTCTCCAACTAAAGAAGGCCTGTATCAGTAAACCCTAGTTACAAAACCATAATCAAGTTTACTCTTTGCAGTGATACTGTTAGAGAAAGGTTTTATAGTAAAATAATGAGAAGGGTTAGGGCCAGGGGGAGGGATACAGTTAGGGTTAGGGCCAGGGGGAGGGATACAGTTAGGGTTAGAGCACCATGGGTAAGGTGGGTAGGCAGTTTTTTTCAGGAAAAGTACACAACTAAATCACATCTTTAATGGGTTTGCATAAAACCAGACCTAAAAATACTTTTTATCAGATTAGAATTATTTTGTCAATACTCACATTCTAATCTCTGACAAGACTACAAATATTTGAGATTCTGCTCTCTGTAATTACTATTACAATGTGCAGTATAAGGCTGCCTACGTAGGTGGCTTGCTCTGAAGACTTAAAATCTTGTTAGTGACTGCCTTTTCGCCAAGACAGCACTGGTTCCCCCTCGTACTGCATCTGGCTGAGGCAATCACCACAAGGGGTTGGATCTCCTCACACAGGGCAAGGGGTCACACAGCCATCCTCACTTCTCCATTCAACTGACATTGTGGGTGACAGGTTTTGAACCCTTTTAGGCACCTCTCTTTTGAGGGTCTGCTCAAGGTTTTACAGAAGAAAACCCACAACCAGAAAGTCTTACAAGATCTTCTGTCTGGTGCCATACTCATAGCCAGGACCCTTTTTCAGTGACGGTTCTTTTGGTTCTCTCCTATTTGTGAAATGCTCCAGTCTGGCTTGACCTGTTCTTCTGTAAAGGCCCATTTGTCAGTTATTTACTTATTTAATTTATTTAACATTTGTTGACTTGTAAAGTCAGACTATGATAGCGCCTATTTTCAGTGGAGGCCCGGGAAGAAACACTCTGATGTATGTCTTTGGAAAGTAGGAGGAAACCCATGCAAACACAGGGAGGACATGCAGAGTCCGTACAGAAGGCAGCCCAGCCGAGAATTGAACCACAGAACCTCTTGCTGTGATTTGGCAACATTAACTGCTGCACCACTGTGCTGCCCATCTGCCCTTGAATCCTCCTTTGGCTTCTTGTTTTGAGATCAAACAGTTTCTTAAAGGCATCCTGCATCTTAGGTCCCCAAGGAAGTCTATTCCTTCTTCATGAGACCTTTCCAAAAATTGGCTCAGGCCCATTTTGAGCCTGCAGTTTCAGCTTCTCTGCAACACTGCACTTGGAAGACTGTCTTATTGCTTGCTCTTATTTCTGCTCAGAGGGTTTCTGAGCTTCAGGCCCTTATGGGTATGCCTCCTTTTTTGTTTTTTCACAGGGATGGGATGTCCGTTCATACTAATCTTTCTTTTATGCCCAAGGTTGTTAATGAGTTGTCCATCAATCAGGCAGTACAACTCCTATTCCTATTTTCCTTCTCAGTCTGCTGCTGAGAAGGTCCTGCATACTTTGGAGTCGCACAGACAGCTCACGTATTATTTGGATAAAACTAAGGCCATCTGACTAGCTTTTTGTTTCTTTTCTTCCCAGGACATTGGGTTTGGCTGTTTCCAGGCAAACAATATCCTCTCGGATATCTAAGGCCATTTCTTTTTGTTATTCTTTTCATGGCAATTGTCTGTCTACTTCCTTTACAGCTCATTCCACTCAGGCTGCTGCCTCTTCTGGTGCTTTTTTCAAGTGTTTGGACACCAATTCCATCCTTGAAGCTGCAACTTGGTCTTCAGTGCATACCTTTACTAAGAATTATAAATTGAATACAGTTTCTAGGGCCAGAGCAAGTTTTGCTAGGGCCATCCTGCATGGGTATGTTGAGGGCTCTTCCTAGCTTTCCACCTCTCACTCCTTTTCTTCAGGTTTTGTACTCTCCCTAAGTAAGGTGAATAATACTGCAACAGTGTTGTAGAAGGACATAGTACAGTTATGTAAAATCTTACCATAACGGCTGATGTTCTTCTCTTCACTGTTGGCAGCATTCGGTCCCTCCTCCATCTTCCCTTTATCCTTTGGGCTTTGATTGGGTTACCATCCTGGCCAAGGGTCCTCATTTTCTGTCTGCATTTTCACCTTCTGGATGTGCATAGCCTCCTTTGTCCTATGGACACTGTTCTCTTCTGGGGTAATTTAATTCTGGGTAACTGCATCTCTATGTCCCCTTTATGCCCTACTTCCTGTATGGGAAGCAAACATATGACATACAGTGCATACAAGATCTAAAGGTTTTGGTATACTGGCCGGATGTTGGGTTATCCTTGGCAGGAGATCCCTAAGGTGAAGAATGCTGCAACAGTAATATAGAAAGACATTAAGCATTCTCCACAAATAATGTTTAGAAGAGGAAAATTCATGCCAGCTTTCTGACTGTGTGAGGAGCTTAATTTAAAATTTAACTTACTGTACCCTGTCATACTAAGGATTTCCTTTTTCATTGGAACTAATTAATTTATAGATCCTGGCCATCCTTTGGATGTCATGAGAAAGGAAAAAGAATGCAGGGAGAGTGTCCAAGCCTTATCACCACAGCTGGCAAATTTGCAGAATATGAACCAAGTGGAGCAGCAGCCCTCTGCCCAATCACTGAATGCTTTCCTGGTCTTCAGGAGAAAAAGCGATGAGTGGTAAAAGTGGGCAAAGCTAAGACTCACTCAGCAGAGTCTTCATGAAGCAGGAATTACCCAAAGAAATCTACAACAAGTGGAAAAGTCTGCTAAGCAACACGAAGTTTAGTGGCAGACTGCATAATTTATGCATTTAAGAGTACCTGGGGTGCATTAGTAAAGATAAGTGTGCTAGTGCAACTGGCTGTTTTTCTTACATGGCTACTTACCTCATCTTCACAGTTTGTCAGGGGACGGATTAATTATCATGTCTACAATATTTTTTTCTTTCCTTTTTTAAGCATCCACTCATCTCTAGTTATCTATGTCCAAGTGTATAAATTAGGAAAGCAACAGATTTACAGTATTAAGTGTTTATGGCAATGTAAGCCAGACGTTCTTCAAAACATGACTGCTCAGAGCATAGTAGCAGCTCTTTGGTGCAGTGCTGCTTATTTATTCCTTGCTAAAGATTTGGAGTACTAACTGCAGGCAAATAAGCAACAGGTTACTTGGTCAAGAAAGGGGCTGGGAGGAAGCAGTGTGTAATGCTGCCCTCAAGTGAGCTGGGGGCTTCCATTAGCTTCTACATACTTTTTGGTTCCCTGGATTAATTTCGATCAATTTAAATTAAAGTTGGAAGCATCCAGCTGGCAAGCTTGACCGGAAAATAAGAAGTCTTGAGAGATATTATGGGGATGGCAGAGTCAAAACAGGAGTAGTCAAGAAGTTTTGTAGAGGATGAATAAAGATATTCAGGAAATACAGTACTGTGAGTAAATTCTCTTGCCCACTGTATTGTGATTTGCCTAATACAATTGGTGGTAAAGACTATAGCAAAAGGGACCCACATAGTTTTTATTATGAAGTGATGCTGTCATTGTTTTATAGAAATTACATGCTTGGGGGCTAAACAGCAGAGTCTTTGGCCTGTCACTGCATAAAAGTTTTACAGATATCATCAGCTACTAATTTTCAGGCAAAATGCTAGACCCTCAACAAATTTTGGATCAAACCAAAAAAAGGTTGTATGCTTTGTTGTTATAGTCTGCCTATGACTGTTTTACTTCTCTTAGTTGATGCAATGTTTAAAGAGTATTTCTGTTTACTTGTTAGGGCATCATATATGAATTTTCAGTGTGAGGTTTGAGTGAATGGGCATTTAATTGTGTGAACATGATAGTATCACTGCTAAAGCATGAAACTATATTTGTGTCAAGGGTGATAAAACAAGCAGAGTACATGGGAATGGCACAGTATTTTTTTCAGTTTATTTTTTTCCCTCAAGCTGTCAGGGGAAATGGTTATCATAAAAACAAACAGCTCTGCCATGGTTAAGAGTCCTATCATAGAATGTTAATTGGTTGACAGATACGAAAAAAGAAACTGAAACTGCGTTGTATTACTATACATCTAATGCAAATGTCATCTTATTACAAGAAATGCAGTTGCACAAATCTGATTATCAAAATCTCATAAAAAGGGGCTTCAGGGAGCTTCCACACAGACCTTAGTATTATTACCCTGTTTCCTCTTGTCACCTACAGTTAAAACTAGCCCAAAGCAGTTGATGAATTAGTGGGCAAGTTGGACAGGTATGTGGCAGGGTGAGGGGAACAGTTAGTTAGGAAGATGATACTGACCTCTGTATACCCTTGAAGCTAAGACAGAGGAACTTACAGCCATGTTAGTAACACCTATAGTACTCCGACAGGGGGTGTTAATTATGGCTGGTAACTGGAAGTTAGTCAAACAGTGGATGTCTTTGTAAGTCCCAATGGAGTAAATTGTTAGTAAAGAAGGTATGTACTTAAAAAAATATCTGCAGTTGTTTGGTGTGGAAGACACAATGGGACAAAGGGGTTTGCCCACTACTCAAGGAGGTTTAAAAATTAGGCACAGCTTGATAGATTCTATAAAGCACATGAGCATATGCATTTAATAGAAGAGGTAGAGATGCACTCAGTGAGTCACGCTAATCATGTTTTGGTGGTAATGGATTTGAATAGTCAACAGAAAAGTAAGAGAGAGAGAGGCACTGGAGCTTTCTCACTCATTTGCTGCAGCAGCAGGCCTTTTAAGAACAGGCTTGTGAATTTAATCTAAAAGTCTCTACTGCTGATCTTAACCTAGACTCTGCCTTGAACAGGTCATGTGGAGAGAGATACATCTCACAGAGAATGCCACTTCTCTGGAACAAACTTCCAATTCATGTGAAAGACAGCCCCTCCCTGACCCTCTTCAAACATAACCCAAATCAATGGATGGGTGACTGTAAATTCACTCCTGGGGTGGTGTCCATATCCCTCCTGGACAGAGGATGTCAGTATTAACTACCACAGATCCTCACCTAACCTCCAACTGGGGCAACTCATAATAAATATGACTAAGCTTGCAAGGGCTCTAGGGCCTTTAGCCTAGTAACCTCCTATGATCCTAGGAACAGCATGTAAGTCATTAAAATGTTCATGATACCACTAGTACTGTCTGCAGAGAGTCATATTTTTACACCCCAGAGGAAGAATTTTGGCAAATCATAGACAAGGAGCTTAAACAATTTATAAGGGATAAACAGAGACCGAGAATAAACTGGAAAAAGACCAACTTAAGAGGATATTTTGAAGTGATATAGTTAAGGCTAGTATATGTAATTTAAGTATAGAACAATAAACCTAAATGAAAAGAACTACACAATATCAGATGGGAGGTAAGCAAGAAACTGGACAAAACAGGTTTCTAGAGTCTTCACCATGACAAGGACAAGAACTGTCTTATACTGTATGCACTTGAGGGGGCTAAAAGTTAGGGAAAATGAAATGTACACCATGAGAACTGCAAGTATTTCCAATAAGATGGGGACAAACTAGTGGCATCAAATTAAATGCGACTAGGAACTGAAACAAACTGAAGAAAGAACCCCTCTTTTGAGAACACCTTGAATCAAATGAAAACCTCTTGACATGGGATAATGTGATAACAGAATTCAGTCTATAGAAGTTACACTATCTGCCTTGTTTTAATTTCTCCAAATCTTTTGGGTTTCTAATACCACAACGGGAATGGACCCTATTCCTACGTCAAAGTACGATTAAAGTTCATGAAATTAGTATTGTTTCAATCTTTGATGTCACCCAGAAGTGCTCTTTGCAGCACACGCAATGTGCCCATTAATGACTCCTGCAATTCGAATGGAGTTACATGTACTGGTAACATATCCAAATATGACTGTAGATTATTTTTTATAAGACCCATTGCTCCTACTACTATTGCAACTGCCTGGGTATCTTTCTTCCACACTACTCTCGTTTCTGCCTGCATATCCTGATATTTTATGACTTTGTGTCTGATGAAGTTTGAAACTTGTTCAAACAAAAGCGCTAACCATTTATTTGTTACTGGAATCATTAAATACTTGGTGTTTTTATACTTCTCAACTTGTGGTTCCTTGAATTTCATCATTGGAACATTGTTCCAAAGGTACTTGGACTTCAGCCTTGTGTGTTTTTGTATGACTTTGTGTTTCTCTGTACACAAGACACTGTTGTCACTGGGTGTAGAAATTTCAATGATCAATGCTACTTTTGTCTTCTTTTCATGGACCACTATATCTGATTTTCTAGCATCTATCTTTTAAACTGTTGGTAATGGAGGATCTCATGTGATGTAAACTTCATTTTCTATGATGCTCTGTGGCTCACATTTCCAGTGTTTTTCAACCACTTCATTACCATAATGTATGCACAATCCCCAATGCAACAATCTTGCCACACTATTATGCCTTTCAGTATACAGTCCTTCTGCCATTACTATGTCACAACCAGCAACAAGGTGTGCAATTGTTTCCAATTCAGTTTTACAAAACCTACATTTGTCTGCTTCTCCCACATGTTCAATGGACTTTGTAAACCAATGTGTGCGCAGCCCACTATCCTGTGCTGCCAGTATTAACCTTTCATCTCTTGGTTTGAATTTGCTTCTCCTTAACCATTCCTGCATTCGTTCCTTATCAACATGAGGTTCTTCCAGAAGTTTTCTACACTTGCAACTATATTTATGCATTTTCCACATTTCTTGCCTTCTCATCTGGTCCTTCACCTTATATTCTTTCTTTTGTTTTTTGGCACATTCAGTTGCTGCCTGATTTATATCAACTTCTGGTATGATTTCTATTCCTGCTTGACGCTGATATGCTTCTGCTAGATTAAGCAGAGAAGTCATCTCAGATTTATTCTACTCATGTTTCAAAACTTTCACTACGTTTGGGTCTTGTGAGGTCAGCAGATATGTGTGGAGTCCCACGACTGCAGATCTATACATCTATCTGCCCCTCATGGGCTTGTTAAATGAGTATAAGGACATTATGTATTCCCAGAGCTACCTTGCAAATGCTGGAGTTGTGATGAGGATCTCAGCGGCAACTGAGAGTAAATTACTGACTCATTCTAAAATGTAGGATCAATATTTAATATCAAGGTTCCTACAAAGTAACTTAATGGTGAGCATGGATACCTCCCCTGCTTAACTGGAGTCCTGACTTTAATATGGGTGGGTACAAAACTAAGTTGGCTAGCTTGATTTTATCATTGGTAATAAAAAAGGCATCACAAGACAAAGAAAAAGTAAACACCTTCCCAGTATGGAGATGGTAGTAGGGCAGATACAAGAGGTTATAAAATTTTACTAAAAATCCATACAGGGATCAGGGATAAGAAAACTGAAAAGTGTCAGATACGGACCAGCTCCCAATATCTTAAGTGCAGACTCATGTTCCTGGTGAAAAAGTATATGCAAACAGGTAGAACGTTAGCATTAATATGATGGGGGTATGGAACTTGTCACATTACCACTATGGGATGTCAATGGAAGCTATACAAAGCATTAGTGTTTGGTGGATTAATCATTGTTTGTGTTTTCATTGTTTATCTGACAAAGTATCAATACAATAATTTTTCTTGAATAAGAAAATGCTGAGGATGAAAATGAAAAGAAAAGTCCTTCAGAATGAAAAACGGGTGCCTTCTCGAGAGGTCTAGGAAAGATTTGAAAGAAAAGTGCCCTACTTATAAAGATCCTCCTTCTCCTCAGCTCACTTTTTTTCTTATACTTTTAAGTCCAAGGAGCAAACTCAGTAGTACAGTCTTACACGAAGAGCCCTCAGTTCACAAACCACAAAAGGAATGCAATTATTTACACTAGCTATGAACATGTAAACACTGAGTTCTCATCTATAATCAAAACATCAATGTAACACAATTTTAACCTTTGAAAAAGGGGCAGTCTCAGTTAAACCAATCAAATTATGTTAACATCCAGAAACTTTTAAGTTGTACATGAAACTGGCAACTTGTAATGGTGCTTTGCATGGCTCTCCTTGGATCTGACTGAAGTAGCCAGTCAACCACATTAACCATTGGGTTTATGCAGGAGGGTACTCATATTAAAGTTAGCCTAGGAAACTACTAATACTCCTAGAAGCAATTTAACTCACAGAAACAAAACATTACTAAATCTAACAGATTAATTGTTAATCAGTTTACCAAACAAGCATCTAATCATCCAAGCGCACTTAAGGATTACACAAACTTAACAAATGCATATATAAAGTATGTAGCTCATTGTTGCATCTTGAACAGTCTCAATATACTCCAACACCACCACCTACTTCTGATGAGAATGTTACTCAATAATAGAGACTGGTGATATCTGAAAGTGTTCACTGACATATACATGCAATGTCATAAGCTTCGTGGTTTGGCAAGACTATGACTGTATTTTTCTGCCTGGTAAACTTAACTAGTGGCATTTGATCAGAAGGTGCTGGGTTAGTTTATACAGCTTTATCGCTCTAATAAATGTCTGGAGCGTTTCTCCCCGGGCCTCTGCTGAAAATTGGCTTTGTTCCAAGTCGGTTAACAAATGTTAAATAAATAAATAAACCAAACCAGAACCTTCTGGTCAAACATTACTAATTTACTTTACCAGGCAGTGAACAGAATTGGTCTCCGTGAAGCCTCCTTTCATGGAACCAAAAACATTCTGGAGTAAAACCCCTTCCCCACCTGAGTGGGAGGAATGGGCCAAATGGTACCCCAATCCAAAATAAGATTGCAGAACCTTTGGAAAATGAGGAAGCTGTTCTCAAGGAGGTTGAGGAACACCTGAAAAGGTGAGAAAGGGATTTCCAAACCATGAAATATCCCTGACAGATAACAGGCAGCACCCAAGAGTCTGAGGTGGTCAGATGCCAGTTTGGAAGAGATAAAGAAAGACAGACAACGGGACCTGGAAGAGAGGAGGGAATGGCCAAATGTAAAATAGAAGCAGGCCTGAAAATGTTTCTGGGAAGACAAGTCTGAGCAGACACAGCAGGAGGAGCACGCCTAGAACCCTTTTTACCTTTAACAGGAGGGTGAGTCTGTCTACGAGGAAAGGCAGACTTAGAAGAATATTTCCTCAGGAATTTAAGACCAGGGGAGATAAAAATACATTTAAGTTTATGCAAGGCCTTCCCCTTATCCTTGCAGGACTTAAATAAGTCAGCAGTAGTTGTCTCAAAAAGATTTTTGTTATCCAGAGCGGCATCCAAAAGTGTGGCCTTAATATCATTGGGTAAGGTCTGAAGATGTACCCATGAATAAAACCTCACACTAAACCAAATGCAGGACCCTGGAAGAGGCATCAGCTGCATCATGCCTGCACTTTATCGAGTGATAGACAACATGAGAATTTAACCCCAGCAGGGAAAGAGGAGAAGCCTTCCCAACAGAATCAGGAAGGTTAGACACCACCTTAGATATCTGGGGGGAAAGGAGGGTCAAAACATACCTGGCTACTTGGCCCTAAAATACAGGGTAGAAGCAGTATAAACTTTCTTACCCAACTATCCTTATTAGAAGAAAGGAGCTTAGAACATGGCAACAACAGTGTTCGTCATAAGAAATTGGGACCACTGAAGGATCAGCAGAAAGGCACTTACACAAATCTTGCAGTCCTTAGGCACCTTATAAATTGTATCAGATTTCTTTGGTGCAGGAGGCTGAGAGTCAGGAGCTACACAGGAAGCAGAAAAAAAAAAAGTGCCCAAAAGGGCAACCAAGATAAGGACAGCTGAAGCTTTGGGAATCTCCATTTGCAGGAGGTCATAGTACCACTTTTGAATGTCAGAGACCTGGGAACAGTCCCATTTAAAATACTCCAGCACGTGGGCAGTCTTTTTGGTGAAAAGGAAACAAATAGTTGCTCTGATTTTCTGATTTGTTTTGTCCGGTGAAGACAAAATTTTAATTGTCTGTGTACATCAAAGAGATGAAGCATGTACTATCCTTTATTCGAAAAATTTAGGAAGAAGACTGGTAAATGAATGAATTAACAAATGTTATTTTCAGAAACAACCTTGGTTAAAAAAGAAAGTTTTGTCCATAAGGTAACCCTGTCTTTATGGAAAATGACTCAAGGGTTTTTTGATGAAAGAGCCTAGAGTTCTGATATCCTCTTTGTGGAAGTAATGGCTACTAAGAAAAAGGCTTTCCATGAAAGGAATTTTACATCAGTTTTAGCTGAAGGTTTAAAAGGTTTCTGAGTTAGACCTTGTGGCACAACTGTAAGATCCCAGGAAGGTTAAGGATCCTTTATTGGTGTCTGAAAAGAAAAATAGCCTTTAGGAATGCTTTGCATAATTTGGACAAGCCAAACAAATAATTTCTGTCTTCTGTGTGGAAATTAGAAATACCTGTTAATTCTAGTTTATTGGTAGAGAAAATAGTTCCTTCTTTAAAAAGGATTTCTAAAAATTCAAGTATGGCAGAAACTGGAGCAGAGAAAGGGTCAAGCTAATTATTCAACACCCAAAGGGAGAATCTTTCCCACTTGCTCTTGTAAACTTTCTTAGCAGATTCTTTTTGTGAAGCCAAAATGATGGTATGTACAGGAGAAGAATGCTTGGCCTGTCTAACCATTACTGGATGTGGAGAAACCATGCAGTTAGTTTAAGAGCCTGGATACTGGGATGCTGGATCCCTGATGGGTGAGAGTGAGGAGATCCGGAGATCGCACCAGTATCCATGGAGGATAAGGAAGACAAGACCATAGGAAGAGAAACCATACCTGTCGAGGCCAGAAGGTAGCAATGAGGATGACTGAGCTCTTCAGCTAACTTGCTTTCTCCAAAAGTTTGTGAATCAAAGGAAGATGGGGGGATAAGCATGAAGAATACTGGAGCCAAGCATGGACTACATCATCTCTCAGTTACTCCCCCTGAGGAGGGATAAGAGTGATGTACCCGCTGCACTTATTGTTGTGGGGAGAAGCAAACACGTCACAGCAACGTTGGCCTCAACAACGGAAGAGCCTTTCCCCCACATATTCATTGAGAGACCGCTCGTGAGGCATCAGACTTGGTTTTTCCCTGGAATGTGTGTTGCAACTACAAAGTGGTGTTGATGAGATAGCCCATTCCCACACTCTCATGGTCTCTCTGCAAAGGGGATAAGACTAGGTTCCTCCTGGTTTGTTGATGTACCAAACCACAGACATGTTGTCGGTCTGAACTGCAACAGTCCCTAGAGGAAAAGCATCTTGAAATGCCTACAACATGAGTAGGACTGCTCTCATCTCTAATTACACTGATATGCAGACTGTTCTGTTGGGGGGACCACATGCCTTGGACCGTTCTTCCCAGGAAATGCCCCTCCCCCACCCCAGTTAGAAAGTGTCTGTGGTTATTGTGACCACTGGAGGCAGTAAAACAAAGGGTCGGCCCAGATGAATGTCGTCTGATTGAATCCACCAGTGAATGTGTTGTTTGCAAACAAAACATTCACTGGTGAATGTGAATGTGTTGTTTGCAAACTGGAGTAGGTTTGAATGGAAAGGACAGGGGTTGACAAAGAATGGACCACTGAACAGCTAGAGTCCAATGAAGACAGGCGTAAAGAAATATACCAAGGGAAGCAATACAATGGCTGCTGTCGTAGATCTTAGTGCTCGGAGGACTGATCTTGTTGGGGGAGATGGAGGGGAAATAAGCAAATAAACCTGATTCCTGACAGTGGATATGTGAAAAGATGGTAGTGCTGCTACCTGTGTTGTTGTATTCAGAAGTGTACCAACGACTCCAGGCTCTGGACTGGTGTTAGGTTTGATATGACATAATTTATTGATATCCCCAGTGACTGACAAATCTGGAGCAAATGGTCCCTGGACTGTAGAACATGATGCTTGGAGGGGATGGTGAGGAGCCAGTCATCCAGATATGGAAACACTCAGAATCCTTTGAGTCTTGGATGAGCAGCCACCACTGCCATGCATTTTGGTAAACACCCTGGGGGCTGTAGTGAGTCCAAAGGGCAGGGCTCTGAATTGGTAGTCACTGGCTCCCAGCCGAAAGTGAAAGTGTCTTCGGGAGTACCTGTCGATCTTGGTAGCACGCATCTTGAAGAGCTATTGATCACATCCAATTGTCCTTGTGAAGAAATGGTAGGATGGACTGTACCGTGACCATTCAGAACTTTGACTTCTTCACAGTGATTCAAATTGTTTAGATCCAAAACTGGTCTGAGGTCTCTTGTCTTCTTGGGCATTACAAAAATGCATGAGTTAAGTTCCGAATCCTATTTGGTCTGGTGGGACCCTCTTGGATGACTCTTCTTTTTCTAGCAGCTTTTGAATTTTTTGTGCTCATCTTTCCTCTTGACTGAGTAGAACATCAGAAAGTTTCTTCCTTTTGTGAAGAGGGATATGATTTTAGCACCCAGGTATCTCTTATGCTTGCCCAGGCAGGGATAATCATCTCCTGACTGCTTTCAGAGTTGGACAGTCAGGCAGCACTTCAGGAGCACTGGAAAGGTCTGTCTGAAAAGGAGTCGCAGAAACGCTGGTTCTGCAGGCTTCTTGTGCTTCTAGGGTGACATCTCCCATTAGAATTTTCCTCTTTTGTCTCTGGGGGATTTGACCCTGGGTGGATCTTGAAAAGGTCCCTGAAATTTTAGAAACCATATTTTCTTACCACCTCTCTGATTCCTGGAAAAGGTCCATTGAGGGTTAGAAAACTTGGTTCTCATGGAAGACACAATCTTTCCATCTTGTTTGCTGCGGATAAGTCTCTCTTCTACTGACGGCCCAAATAAGGATGTGCCATCCAATGTGGCATTGGTGAAGCATGTTTTAAAGGGCTCCACAAAGTTGCACAGCTGCATCCAGGCATGTCTCCTTAGGGCAATGCATGAACCAGCTGCTCGTGAGGTGCCTTCAGCAGTGTGAGAAAACAATCTCATTGAAGCATTTGGCATAGATAAAAGGTGTCCAGCTGTGAGGACATTCTTTTGAAATCCTCTGCGGACATGAACTCTGGGACAGTATTTGAAAGCTCTTTCGTCAAATCTTTCTGAAGTGTGCCAGATAACTGACGGACCTCAGGGCAAAGGTTACTGCAATACAGACTCATTTTCTGAATTTGTCCAGTGCCTTAGATTCCCTGTTTGGTGGATGGGCTGAAGAGCTCTGTTCTGCTAGCTTTTTCTTGGTGGCTGCCGTTGTCACCATAGCATCAACTGGGACTCTTTTGCGCCAGTGGGGTCTGTCTTTTGGGGGGACTAAGAATTTGTCAGTTCTCCTGGGATTGGTTTGACAATACCAGGCTCCTTCCAAGGAAACTAAATCAATGAGATCATCCACCGGACGGGGGGGACCTGATGGGTAGACAGGCCAGAACCAGAAGCTTTCAAAAATATCAAAAATACTGATTCTTCCGGAGCGGGGTTTGCGGAAGTCCAGCCACCTTTTTTGTCTAAGGATCTGTAAAATATCTACAAAGGAAATGTAATCCGGTGGTGATCTGGGGGGCCCTTCTACTTCATCAAATTTGGTATCCTTCATGACAGACTCTGTCTGGGAGTCTAAGTGCCTCCTCTTGCATGTTCTCTTCCGATGAAGTTCCTCTGTGGGATGTTCAGGGGAGGTATCAGAAGAGAGGGAAAGTTCATCTACCTGAACTGCCTGGACACTTGTTGGAACTGGCAGTCCCTGTGGAGTAGGTCTGATCAACTCAGAGCTCGGAGCAGAAGAGGGAAAAGGGGTAGGATCCGAAAAATTAGAAAGTGGTTTTCTGGATACAGAAAAATACTTTTTCTACGATCTCAAAGGCAGCCATATCCAGAGAAGCCTCAATTAGCCAAGCTGGAGCCGAAGCTCCCAGCGAAGGCAGATCTCGACCACCATTAGATCCATGCCTTGAGGATGGAACTGGACCCAAACTGTCAAGTCGAAGAAGATATCGTCCTCAGATCCGACTCCAGACCTCTTGGGGATTTCGGATCCTGAGGCTCTGAAACAACTGGACAAATTGGAAAAAGAGATAAAATAGTTTTGGACGTCACAGAAAGACACAAGGATCTGACAGGGGATGGAGCTGGTAAGACCCTCACCTACATCTGAGGTTAGAAACATTTTCGTATCATCCTATACACATCCACTTCTGATAAACGTCTGGAGGAAGTAGTGGATTGTGGCTTAGAATGTTTCTTAGGTGTCTGAAGCAATTGAGAATGCAGATTAGGTGATATGGCCTTAATTACATACTCTGGAGTAAGACTTCTGTGTGAGGTGCCAGGCTTTGGATGAGAGTACCAAGGATCCAAGGAAGGGATAGTAGGGCTGATTGAAATAACAATCAGATCCAAAACCTACAGATCAGAGTGTTTCAGATCTGAGGATTGGATCTTTGGATCTGACAGTGTCGGATCCAAAGTGTTTCGGCTCTTGGAAGGCTGCTCCGACAAAGACCTGGGGGACTTTGTTGGGGAATATTTTCTATGCTCCAAAAGATCAGATTTGCTGATTTTGGATTGGGTTTGAGCCCCAGAAATTGATGTTAGATATAGCAGGAAGAAGACCTTTCAAAATCAACTTATTACTCCAATCGGCCAAAGCTCTTGGACTGAAGGTTGAACATATAGTACAAATAGTGTTTAAATGAGTGGCTCCATGGCAATATACACACTCCTTGTGGGCATCTGAATTACGGATTTTATGCCCCCAAGAAGTGCATTTTTTAAATCCCGTAGGTTTGTCCAACAAGCTAGGTAACGGAGCAAAGGTAACTGATAAGCTATAAGAAAAAAAAATGTTTGGGGATAGATAAAGGAGAAAAAGGGTTAAATTACCAACAATGGTAATTTAAAAGAAATAATCTATATAAAAAAGGATAGGCAAAAATACCAACAATGGTAATAAAAGTTTACTATCTAAAAAAATAGTAAGAAAAAAACAGTAGGAAGTTCTAACGTCCTGTGAGAAGCTAAAAGGAAGGATAGAAATTTGTTTGTGTCTTTCGGCTTTTTCCCGGTTAGGGGTCACCACAGCGGAACTCCGGTCTGCTAATGATTGGTAGTGGATTTCTACGTACTAGGTTACCAGCCCTGACGCACAACCTTCAACGAAGGCACGCCCCATTCACGTATGCCGCCACACAGAAGACGCTCTAGCTGAGAATCGAACGGGACAACGTCTTGCTATGAGGCGACAATGCTACTGCAGCACCACCACCGCAGTAAATAGTTAAATTCAGCTAAAGTTTTAACTTTTAAAGAGAGAAAAAGGTTCAATTAACTCATGAAATAATCTCTAATAATGCTTGAGAGAGGAACCTGTGTCTGTTCGCAATGGTGGCAAATGAGATCTGGAGTAATGGGAATGGACTAAGGCATTACAGGTAGAGAAAGGAGCTCAAGAGTTGGATCCAAAGTCTGGAGTATGCAGCTGAGGTGGATCCAAGGACTAGTTCTAAGCCCATGGGTTGAGGAAGGATGAAAAGGTCAACATCAGATAAGTTTATTAAAACTCAGAGATGTAAGATACTAGTGGCATATGAACATACTTAATCTGGATGTGGAGTGAAAATTTCTCTGAATGCCCTGTAATCCTGCTTCTAGGGCAATTTCACTCATACTCTTAGGACTTGCCAGCATCTCCCATAGGTTTAATATGAAATACTGATGTTTTCTGGTGGTGCACTTCACCCTTCTCTGTAATTATTAGTTCCCACCCACTCCATTTCCCTGTATCTATTAGTTCTCACCCACTCCATTTTAACATATACACTACCCCTATTCCATTTACCTAATGCTGCATCATAAAACATGTATCTACCCTCCCACACTCACTACTCCAGCTCATTTCTTCCTCCAATATGGCCTCACTATCTGCTACCCTCAGCAAATCCTATCCTCCTCACATTACTCCTATCTCCCTGTCACTGCCTCCATATTCTATACAATATCAGCATGCTCAACAAAAGTATCTTCACCTCACTTCTCATACTCACTCACTTCATATATTTCAGTTTCACTTCATCTTATAAAAATATACTATTCGTGTTTTCCCTAAATCACATATCCAAGACAGAAGCAAATTCAAAATCACCTCGCTAAATAAAACTAAAATAGAAATACTCTTGCATACCACTTTTTAGGTATGACCACAGATGACAACCTAAAATTTGATCTTTACATTCATAACAGCATAAAAAATCAAAAGCTACAAATGCTATAGTGATCAAAAAAGTTCCTCGACAACTGCACAAAAACAGCTCTAACTACCACCTTCCAATTGTCTTTTCTTCTACATAGGGCACTAATCCTCATAAATCTACAAGCTTCAATTACTAAGAAACTAGAACAGTGCTATAATAATATAGCACAATTTACACCTTATAAAACTGACCAAACCCATCACTGTTCCACATTCAAGCTACTATACAGGCTTGAACTACCCCACCATACCTCTCAACTATCCACATTTTTGCCTCACATTTTTGGTTTGTCGTAAAACTGCTGTTTTCTGGCAAATTACTGGCAAATAATTGAGGATTTAAGTCAGAAAATAATGAAAGACATTTGAGTTCCAGACTTCATACCCTTCAGAAAATTCATGCTAATGCAAAACCTTTTGATGTTCTTCATGTTTCACTGTTGCAGTCATCACATTTGGGTTATCCCAGCCAGGGTAGCCCTCGGCCGGCCCGAATACCAGAAACTTAGTATTTCTGCGTCGGTTACTGTCGCTTGAGGAATGATGTCAGGTCGTCAGTAGTATAAAGTAAGGCAGCCGACGCCATTACATCAGTCTTTTTTGCTGTGGAGCCCAAAGCAGAAGCAGTTTGCACGAGTGCTGGTTGGCCACTACCTGAGTTTTCATCTCCGAACTGAACTTGAAATCTTCTAAAGCTAAGTACCCCACTGGGGATCCTTTTTTCTCGCACTAACCGATGTCAGAAAAAGTTAACAATTGTCTCGCCAGTGGAAAGCAAACACCACACCGAGACTTCCACTCTTACTGCATCACTTGTTTAGGCCCAGACCACAACGTCCCCCGTTGTCGCTTCTCTGCTCTGTTCAACACCAAAACTTTTAGTTACTACAACCAACTAAAGTTCTTCAAGAGAAGATCTCCAATGGAACTACATTTCCTCTAAATCCCCAATGGAAGGGGGAAGGAGGGCGGGTACGTATGAATGTAGGCGAGATGGATCCCATACATCCGAAGTTATGGTAAGTACATAACTAAAAGATGTAATGGGATCCTATCTCGCCTACATTCATAACTGATGGGACAGCGTCCCTAGCACCTAAATCCCGGGTGGCTCATTGGAAAACACTCCTGAGAACTGTGGAACCAAAGGAAGCCCTGCCTCGAGAAACCACATCCAGTTTGTAATGAGAAATGAAAGTGTGCGGAGAAGTCCAGGTAGCCGCAGCACAAATATCATCTATTGATAATTTGGAGTGAAAAGCTACAGAAGTAGCCATTGCCCTGGAAGAATGAGCCTTGACTGGAAAGGGAAGCTCTTTGTTAGCCTGTGAATAAATGAAAGAGATGCAATCTTTAATCCATTTAGCTATGGAGGTTTTAGCTACTGGTTGACCCAATTTGTTTATTGCAAAGGAAACAAACAGTTGATTTGATTTCCGCGTCTGAGCGGTTCTATTCAAATAAAAACGCAGTTGTCTATGGACGTCCAATTGATGAAGAATATATTCTGCATTATTAGAAAACTCGGGAAAAAATACAGGAAGCTCTAGAGTCTGTTGAATACAGAAAGAAGAAGCTACCTTTGGTAAAAAGGAGGGATTTAATTTCAGGGATACTCTATGTTTGTGAAATATCAAATAAGGAGGATCAGAACAAAGAGCTTGAAGTTCTGAAACCCGCCTGGCCGAAGTTATGGCCACTAAAAAGGCAGTTTTCCAGGACAGAAATTTCAAATCGCAGGTAGCAGCTGGTTCGAAAGGGCGGGCAGTTAAGGCAGCAAGAACCAAATTTAGGTCCCAAGGGGGAACAGGGTGAGATATTGGGGGCCTAAGGAGCCATGCTCCTTTAAGGAAAGACTTACAAAGTTTGTGAGACATCAATGAAAGTTCAAAAGAAGCATGAAAATTAGAGATAGCCGCTAGCTGAACCTTAATCGTGGAAACTGAAGAGCCCAATTGAAAAAGAGAGGCCAAGAAATTCAAAACTTCCGATACTGGGGCAGTAAGGGGGTCTATACCTCGTTGCTGAGCCCAGAAGGCGAACCTTTTCCATTTGCTGGAATAGAGTTTGACAGTGGAAGGTTTGTGAGACGAAGACAATATGTGAATCACCTCCGGAGAGAGGGAATTGTCTCGGATTAAGAATGGAAGCGGAGTAATCATGCCGCTAACCTCAAGGACCTGAGAGACGGATGAAACTGTCCTGACTGATGAGTCAACAGGTCCGGCACTGGGTCCAAAAACCATGGACCTTCTACCGCATACCTCTGAAGGAAGGGAAACCAAACCAGACGAGGCCAGTGCGGGGCAATCAAAATCATTTCGCTCTCCAGGTAAATCGCCTTCTGTATCACCCTCGGCAGGAGGGGAACCGGAGGGAAGGCATAAAAAAGATCGGGGGGCCAAATGTGGGTCAGAGCGTCCCTGGGAATCTGTCCCTGAGAGGGGATCAGAGTGAAGAACTCTCTGCACTTCGCATTGTGGGGGCTGGCAAACAAGTCGCAGAGAGGGAGACCCCATTTGACGAAGATTTTCGCAGCCACTCTTTGGTTGAGGGACCACTCGTGGGGTAACAGAATGGTCCTGCTTAGTCTGTCCGCAATCACATTGGATTTTCCCGGTATGTGCGTTGCCATTAGAAAGCGGTTGGTAGCTACCGCCCAGTGCCAAAGTCTCATGGCTTCTCTGCACAGTGGGTATGACCTGGTTCCACCTTGCTTGTTTATATACCAAACCACCGACATGTTGTCGGATAGGATAGCAATCGGACCTTGTGGGAGAGCGTGATGGAGAGTTTGTAGTACCAAGAGTACCGCTCTCATCTCCAGGATATTGATATGCAAATGCGCTTCCTGGAGTTGCCATGTGCCTTGGACCGACCTGTCCAGGTAATGACCCCCCCACCCTACCTGGGAGGCGTCCGTGGTCACAGTGGCAACGGGGGATTGAGGAATAAAGGGTCGCCCCTGGTCGAGATTGGATCGGAGGAGCCACCAACGCAGATCCCGACGGCAACTCTCCGTGATCATGACTAAGTGGTTCAAGGGAGTTCCTGATAGGACCATTGAACCGACAGAAGCCATTGCAGAATTCGCATGTGGAGTCTGGCTAAGGGGACTAGGAGTATAGTTGATGCCATCGAGCCCAACAGTTGTAGGATCAGATGGGCCGGAGCTCTTGATAGGGGGAGACAGGATCTGACTTGGTTTTGTAAAACCTGAATTCTTGCTGCCGGTAAGAAGGCGCGCATCCTTTTTGTATCTAACTCTGCGCCTATAAAAGTAATACGCTGAGATGGCTGTAGTACAGATTTTTGCCAATTGAACGTAATTCCCAAGAAACGGCCCAAGGTGACCGTGGCCATGAGCACCTGAAATAGTAGATGCTTGGAGGTGGCAGTAAGGAGCCAGTCATCTAGATAAGGAAACACTTGGAATCCTAGACTCCTCAGGTGAGCAGTCACCACTGCCAGACACTTGGTGAACACCCTGGGGGCTGTGGTGAGACCAAAGGGCAGTGCTCGGAACTGGAAATGACTGACTCCCAGGCGGAAGTGTAAATGTCTCCTGGACTCTTGACCTATCAGAATGTGATATTAAGCGTCCTGGAGATCTATGGAGCACATCCATGCATCCTTCTCCAACAGTGGGAGAATGGATTGAAGGGTGACCATTCGGAATTTGGACTTTTCCACAAAATGATTCAATGAACTGAGGTCCAAAATGGGTCTGAAGTCCCCTGTCTTTTTTGGCACCAAAAATAATCTTGAGTAAGTTCCTGATCCAATCTGGTCGGTGGGGACAGGCTGGATGACTCCTTTTTCTAGCAGCTTTGAAATCTCTATTGCTGCCTGATCCCGCTGACTGGGTGGCATGTCCGGGATTTCCCTTAAGGGAAGGGGGGGCTTGATGAAGGGGATGAGATAGCCTCCGGTTATAATCCGGAGCACCCACTGGTCGCTGGTTATAGCTTCTCAAGCTTGTGGGTGTTCCGCAAAACAACCCCCGACTGGCTCCGGAGCTGCACAGTTGGGCAACAACTCAGGGACGTTGAGTGTAGGAAGAACCACGAAAGGAATCGCGGTCTCCAGAGTTACGGGGGCCTCTGCCGCCTCTGGGGCGGCGTCTTCCTGAATCCCCCCCCCCTGCTTCTGGAGAGGGGATCACTGGGTGGAGTAGGGAAAGACCTCTGAGTTTTTCTGAACCACATTTTCCCTCCTCTCTGGGCCTTGGGGTAAGGCCTAGAGGGAGCGGAAAAGCGGGCCCCAACGGCAGTCAAGGTCTTGCCCTCCTGCTCGCACCGAGTTAGTGTGTCCTTCACCTTGGGTCCAAACAAAGATGACCCATCAAAGGCGTCGTGACGAAGACTTGAAGGCCTCCGCAAATGAACACAAGCGTAACCAGGCGTATCTCCTGAGGGCAACGCCTGTTCCGGCTGCTCTACTCGCCCCTTCGGCCGCATACGAAATGAGCCTCATGGACGAATTTACGATGGAAAATAAGGTAGTCATCTGGGCACCAACAGTGGGGGCTAGCGCCTCAGGTAGATTACCAGTGAGGGAGTCACTTAGTTCTTTAAGGAGGTCCCTTTGGAGCCTTGTAAAATGACATAAGTAATTCAGCGACCGTAACGTAAAGGCCGCTGAAGAAAGGGTACGCTTCCCATACCTATCCATGCTCCTGGAATCTTTATTAGGAGGGTGGACAGACGTTGAAGCCTCTGCCACGTCCTGCTGTGTGGCAGATGCCACCACCATAGCATCTACGGGAACTCCTTTAGTCAAAAATTCCTTCTGGGGGGGGGGGGGCTGAAAGAAATTTATTAGGTCTCGCAGGCACCGGTTCCACCGAGTCAGGGTGTTCCCAAGCCCTTCGAGAAACCAAATCAAGGAGTTCATTGAAGGGCGGAGACACCCAGGAGGCGGAGGGCTGGGCCCCGAAGGCCTTGAGGAAGACTGACTCCTCAGCGGAAGGGGTTTTGGCCTGCCAATCTCCTCTCTGTCTCAGAATCTCAAGGATATCTGAGAAAGAGACATCATCCGAAGATGATTTAGGGGACCCTTCCGCGTCATCGAGGTCAGTGTCCGATGTGACAGACTCATCTTGGGAGTCCACGTGCTTCCTCTTGCACAATTTCTTCCATGGGGGCTCGTCCGAAGCAGTTTTGGACGGACCCCCCGGAAGAAGGGAACCCCCGATGGGGGTATCCTCAGGCCCTGGGGCCCCGCTGCCAGGGGACTGCAAAACAGCAGAAGCACCAGTCTCCAGGTCTAGGGACGGTGAGGTGGAAGTCTGCTGAGCCGGCAAGGACATGGCCAGCGCGCTCCTCATGGCCTCAAAGGCCGGACCTCCAGACTCCATGGAGATCACTGGCCTAGAGGCCACGACGGCACTAGGGATTCCGGCAGCCGATGCTCCGAGGGGAAGACTAGGTACCGAGGCACCCAGTCCCAAGATGTTCCCCTCGGGCCCGGCTGAGGAAGTCCCAGTACCAAACCCTGAACCAGAGGACAGGGTAGGAACCATAGTCGGTGCCGATAGACCTCGAAGGGGTCTCGGTTCCGACCGGCTCCGCCTTGCTCCACCATCACCGACTCCAACGGCTCCGAGGAGGTTGGAGGAGGAATCGAGTGTTTCGGAGGGGGGATCGGCTCCGAAGCCAACTGGGCCGGAGCAGAGACCATTTGAGCAAAAACTGGAGACTGGAAAAGCCTCTGAATAACCCTATCCAAATCCGAATCCGACAGTTTTGAGGATTTAGAGGAGGTAGACAAAGGGCGAGACAACTTTCCTCTCGGCTCCGACAATGTAGGGGACCGGCTCCGAAAAGGCTCCAACACTATCGGCACCGGATCCGTCACAGCATGAATAACAATCGGCGCCGAAGGAGCTTTCTTCGGAGCCGAGGGGGAAGAGTCTGAGCTGCACACCTCCACCGGCTCCGAAACCATCGGAACCGATGGAGGTGATTCGCCTCTCGATACTCCAACCTGCGGCTCCGAAACTAATGGAGCCGAGGAAAGAGGCATCGAGGCAGACCCTTCGACCCTCGGCCCCGAAGTCAGTGGAGCCGAGGAAGAAGAGGTCGACTTATGCTTCTTGGCAGTCGGTTCCGACGGACTTGTCGGAGCTGACGACCTTTTCTTTTTAGAGACAGTAGGAGAAGACTCCAAGGCTTCCTCAAAAGAGGGCTTAATAAGACCCTTCAAGATCAGTTTATTTTTTCGCTCTTGAAGAACCCTAGAGGAAAAAGCATGACACACACTACATGTCTCTTGCAAATGTTTAGGTCCTAAACAATACACACATATAGAGTGACTGTCCGTAATAGACATTTTGTAATTGCATCTAGTGCATTTTTTGAAACCTGACTTTTGCTCTTTGGACATGTCTGTCAGGAAATAAGGCAGTGTCTAAATACCAAAAACTTAGCGCCAAACTGCAGAGCGCGAGAAAACAATGGCACGAGCTCTCCAGAGAGAGATTTACCTCACAAGAGAAAACACAGTAAAAACACAACAACAACAACAACGGGCAAAGGCCCTCTAACTTAAACGGGCTTTGCCCGGAGAAAAAAAATGACACAAACTTCAATAAGTAGGGCAAAGGCCCTCTAACTTAAACAGGCCTTGCCCGACAGCGATATAGAAGTATCAGAGTAGTCAATCACTCACACACAAAATTTCAAAATACAGAAATACACAAATTACACAAAATACACAAAATAGCCGTTAAAACAGCTGTTGTATTAATTGCAGAGAAGAAACCCCAAGGTCAAAGACCAGTAAAAGGTAAAAAAAGAGACCACTTAGCTCCAGCCAAGTCGAGACCACGTCCAGCTTGTAAAGCGGCAAACGAGATCTGGGGAAGCAGGTGTAGTGCATCCTGGGATAGAGGGTAGCCCAGCCAATAAGAGACTTCGTTCTAGTGTACTAGTTGGCCGAGTCGGAGCCGATGGATCGGCTCCGAGCCCATCAGTTATGAATGTAGGCGAGATAGGATCCCATTACATCTATCCATTGTCGGGCCATTAATGTAGCCAGATGCTTTCGTTTACAGTCTTCGAATTCCAATATGGCTTTGGTAAGCCATCCGACAAAAACATAAAAGATAAAGACAGACCGCACAGGTCCAAACCTACTGACGACGCTTCCGTTAAGGTAGTCATCAGTCCTCCGGTACTCAGTAAGGCGCTTTCGCAGCCCCCTAATGCCCGCTTCTACTGATTCACAGGCTGTTACCGAAACCCTTTCAGAGTCCGGTATGCCACAAAACACTTCTTCAACTAAGGATCATGTGGTCGTCTCTACCTTGGATGGGTCCGGAGCCGCTGAGCAGGCACCGACTTCCGAGAAAGTCCTTCGCACTACCGAATCTCAACACAAACCGATGTCTTCTTTCTCGACTACTGTTTTTTCAAAAACAATGGAGTTTCTTAGGCCCAGAGTTCAAACCACACCCAAGAAATCGGCAACCCACTCTCAGGTACCTGCTACCTTGCCTCAGTCTCAAATGCTTAAAATGGTGGAAGACCTTATCATGTTGATTAGGGGAAGCCAGGCTACCCCCTCAAAAAGGAAAAGAGATGTGTCCCCTGTAGTTTTGTCCGAACAAGATTCAGATGAATCTGATGCACATGACTATGAAGACATGGAACCTTCTCCACTTATGAGGATTCTGATGCAGAGGACTACATTCCTTCAGCCTCTCCCCCAGAGGATTTTTCTTTGGGGAAACTCTCCATACTTTAAGGGAGCATTTCCAATGGGAAAACCAGGACTACCCTCGGTCTAAAAAGAGACTCAGGGAATCCTTAGATCTTCCGCAACATAGACCTTTGGCCATCCACCCAGTCTTGGATGTTATGGATGATGTTTTCCTTGAATCCACTTGACTCCTGATGCCCTACCTCTTGCTCCCAGAAAACCTGACAGGTACTATAGAGTCCCTGACTCACATATATCTTTTTAAAAATCCAACAGCTGACCCTGAGGTAATTTCTCAAGGTCCAAAAGGAATTAGAGCAACCTCTACTAAGAATCCCACACCCTCAGACAGGGATTCCTGAGCACTGGACAGATGGAGCAAAAAATATACACCTCAGCTACTCTTGCTATCGGCACTATATTGTCAGTTTCATATGCTGATATATCAGCAACATACCCTGGAACTCCTTAAACAAAATATGTCTTCCCTTCCTGCTTGGGCAGAATCTAAAGATTTACAAGAATTAATGCATTCTGCAAGCCAAGTAACTAAACACACTTTGCACTGTGGTTTTGATGCCCTAGAAGCTTCTTGTAGGGCAGCAGTCATTGGATCTGTCATTAGAAGACATGCATGGGTTAAGGAACAACCCCTGCCAGACCATGTCCAATCTAAATTGTTGGATGCCCCCTTGCACAAAGATAACTTATTTGGTACTAAGGCAGAAGAGGTATTAAAAAAGATGGAAGAAAAAGCAATATCTATGCAAACAGTTAAGGATTTCTTACAAGTCCAGCCCCCTAGGTTCAGCAGGCATTGTGCCTCCAAGCACTGGTCCTTTCCTGGTTCGAGTAAACGAGCCCAGCCAAGGCCCCATGGAAACAGACCACCCAGATAGCAGCCACAGGGGATGCAGAGATCTAAGCAGTGGACTACCCCCACTTCAAAACCAGGGAGTTCTAAGCCTCCCCCTTATGGTAAGAACTCACAATGACTCCTCCCCCCTTCACTTACCCCTAGGAAGAAAACTCTCATTTCACTCAAGCACCTGGGCTACCATAACCAAGGACCAATGGGTTATGAACATTGTGTCTCAGGGATACAAATTCTCCTTCCATATGTTTCCAACCTCAAAAGGGTTCCCAGATCTACCAACAAATCAGTGGGCAGAAGCTCAAAAACAAATCCTTTCCCTTCTCTCTATGAGAGCAGTAGAGCAGCTTCTTGCAGAACAGATAGGCCAAGGCTTCTACTCCAGACTTTTTCTGGTGCCCAGAAAAGAGGGCACCTGGCGCCCCATCTTCGATCTATCAATTCTAAACACCTTCCTGGTGATCCCAAAATTCAAAATGCTCACCCTCCAGCAGCTGTTACCCATGATCTCCAAGGACGCTTGGCTAGCCACACTAGATCTAAAAGAGGCCTACCTCCACATTCCTATCATGGAATCATGCAGGAAATATCTCCGCTTCAGGGCAGGATCTCAACACTTTCAGTTCTCTGCTCTTCCTTTTGGCTATTCTACTGCTCCCAGAGTTTTCAAAAAATGTCTGGCTCCGGCCTTTGCATTTTGCAGACAAAGAAATATTCAAATTTACCCATACGTAGACAACTGCTTTATTAAGTCAGACAGCCAGGAAAAGCTGCCGAAGCACCTGGCCTTTGTGAAGACACTACTAACAGCCCTAGGATTCACAATCAACGAAAAGAAATCCAAACAGGTGCCCACCCAAAGGATAATCTTGCTGGGAGCAAGTCTGGACACAGCATCCCAGATGGTATTCCGTACACCATAGAAACAAATCTTCCAGACAACTTACTTCTCTAAACTAGCCACCAGGCCCCAGCTATCTGCAAGGAAGATCCTGCAACTTTGGGGTTCACGGCATCTTGCATACTACTCATTCCATGTGCCAGACTGCACATGAGGAAAAGTACAGTTTTGTACCTACCATAAATGTAGATGTTCGAGTGTTCACCCTGCTGCAGTCATCACACTTGCGTTATCCTGCCATCAGGCGGTCCCGCAGTCAGCCCGAATTCCAAAGTCTTGGTCCGGCGTCGGTTGCTGTCGCTTCTTCCCTGACGTCAGTGCGCCAGGGGTATATAAGAGGCATCCAACGCCATTTTCTTCAGTTTTTCTTGCCCCAGATGTCAGGTGCCCCCAAAAGGTAGGCAATATAGATATATATATATATATATATATATATATATATATATTATGGTTATATAAAAATAAAACAAAACCCCTAGGTACAAGCAAATACACCACAGAGGTAGAAAAGGATAAAGTGGTAGAGATAAGTTCAGCTAGTTCAGGGGGGATGGAGGGAGGGTAACCTGGACTGCAGCAGGGTGAACACTCGAACATCTACATTTATGGTAGGTACAAAAATGCACTATGTTCATCGTGTTACCCTGCTGCAGTCATCACATTTGGGTTGAATCCCAAAGCTAAGGAGGGGAGGTGGAGTCAAACAGGGTTAGGAGAAGCTAGTAGGCCCTGCAAAACTGCAGTGGCAAAACCAGCTCTAGTCTTAGAGTAAAGAGGTAAGTGATAGTGTTTGGTGAAGGTGTGCACTACAAGTAGCAGCTTCCAGAATATCCTTGGTTGGCACTCTCCTGAGAAAGGCTGCTGATGTAGCTGTAGCCCTGGTGGAGTGGGACCTAATGTTAGCAGGTACTGGTTTCCCATGATGTGTGTAGCAGAAACGTATGCAATGTCCTATCCATTTAGAAATGGTCTGTTTTGAGACAGCTTTTCCTTGTGATCCTGTAGCATAGGCTACAAAGAGCTGGTCAGTTTTTCTGAAAGCCTTAGTTTTATCCAAGTAGTAACGTAATTGCCTGTGAATGTCCAAAGTGTGCAGGAGTCTTTCTCCTGTGTTCTGGGGATTTGGGAAGAAGGTGGGCAAGTGAATGGTTTGGTTTAGGGCCACACTGGATACCACCTTTGGCATAAAGCAAGGATTAGTTCATAGACAAACTCTGTCTTGATGAAAAATGAGGAAAGGTTCCACTGCCATTAGTGCCTGTAGCTCTGAGACTCTTCTAGCTGAGGTTATTGCTAGTAGTAGGGCAGTTTTCCATGAAAGAACTTTTAAATCAGTTGAAAATGCTGGTTCAAAGGGCGGCAGTGTAAGCTTTTCCAGGACAAAGTTGAGATCACAAGTAGGTGTTGGAGCTCTCCTTGGCGGTCTTAAGTTCTTAGCCCCTGTGAGGTACTGTCTTAGCAGTGGATGTGAAAATAAAGGGGGATCCGTGCTGTAATGAGCTGAAATTGCTGAGGTGTGGATCTTAATACATGAAAAGGAAAGTCCTTTGTGTAACATCTCAGTTAAATATTGTAGAATCTGAGGAATGTTCGGCTCCAAGGGATTTAGGCCTTTAGCCTGGTTCCAGGCGCAAAATCTTTTCCATTTGTCTGAATAGGTTTTTCTAGTGCTGGGCCTCCTGGCCTCCAGAATGACATCCATAACAGCTTTGGATAAAGGTGTTGGCTGGTTGTTTAGGTAATTTGCCATGCAGCCAGGTTTAAAGTCTTGAGCTGGCTGTGTAGAATCAGATTGCCTCGCTGGGTGAGCAAGTGAGGAATTTGTGGCAAAATCCATGGTGGGCCCTGGGCCATGTTCCTTAAAATTGGATACCAATGTTGGCGTGGCCAGTCTGGTGCAACGAGAATCATTTGTGGCCTCTCTGATCTGACTTTCAGCAGTACCTTTGCTAGAAGAGGCAGTGGAGGTAAGGCATACACTGTTAATGTTTTCCAACTGAATGAGAGGGCATCCACTTTCCAAGCTAGTGGATGGAAGGTCCTTGTGCAAAATTTTTGAAGTTGGTGGTTGTGGGGGCTTGCAAACAGATCTATGTCTGGGCGTCCCCATTTTTGAGCTATCATTGCAAATACTTGTGGATCTAGTTTCCATTCGTGTGGATCCATGATGTTTCTGCTTAGGTCGTCTGCCAATGTGTTTTTCTTTCCTGGCAGGAATTGTGCTTGTAATTGAACCTGGTAAGACAGTGCAGAGTTCCACAAGGTCATTGCTTGCCTGCATAGAGGGTAGGAATGTCTGCCCCCTTGCTTGTTTATGTACAACATAACTGTGGTGTTGTCTGTCCTTATTAGTAGTTGGCCTGGGTGTAGAAGGTCCTTGAAAGCTGTTAGGGCACTCTGCACTGCTAGCATTTCTTTTTGATTGATATGCAGGTGTCTCTGATCTGTAGTCCATTTGTCCTGAATGCACTGTCCTGACATGTGTGCTCCCCAGGCATAGTCCGATGCATCCATTGTCATAGTTTACCTGGCTGTGGGTAAGGTGAAAGGCTGACCCTTGTTGAGGTGACATGCCTGTGCCCACCACAGAAACTCCTGTTGAAGGCAGGGAATGAGTGGAATCATTGTTTCCAAGCTGTGGCTGTGCTGAGTCCATACACTTCTGAGGTACCATTGTAATTTCCTCATATGCAGTTTTGCAAATGGTATTAGTAGTATGCAAGATGTCATGAATCCCAAGGCCTGCAGATTTTTTTTTTGCAGGGAGTTGGGTCTTTGTTGCCATTATTTTGAAATATTGAAACAGCTGTCGTTGTTTGTCTGGCGTGAGATAAGCCATCTGGGCCGTTGTATTCAAGCTGGCACCCAGGAATATTATGTTTTGTGATGGCACTAGTTTTGATTTCTTTTCGTTTACTGTGTACCCTAGGCAACTTAGAAGGTGTTTGACAAATGCCAGATGCTGTAAAAGAATGTCTTTGCTTTCTGCTTGAATAAGACAGTCGTCCAGGTATGGGTATATTTGAATTCCTCTTTGTCTGCAGTATGCAATTACTGGTGCCAGGCATTTTGTGAAGACCCTGGGCGCAGTAGATAAGCCAAAGGGCAGTGCAGAGAATTGATAATGCGTTGAACCTGCAATGAAGCGGAGGTATCTTCTGCAATTTTGTCTGATAGGGACATGCAGGTATGCCTCCTTGAGGTCCAAAGTGACTAGCCAAGCATTCTTGCCCAGCATGAGAAGAAGTTGCTGTAGTGTTAGCATCTTGAATTTTGGCACTTGCAGATAGGTGTTCAGAATTGAAAGATCCAGAATGGGTCTCCATGCTTTGTCCTTTCTTGGAACTAGGAAGAGTCTTGAGTAAAATCCTTGTCCTTGCTCCTGTGAAGGTACCTGTTGAATGGCTCTCATGTTCATGAGAGCTGCAATTTGTTTTTGTGCCTCTGCCCATTGATTTGGTGGCAGGTTTAGCATTCCTTTGATCCTTGGTAAGGTATGAAAGTGGAATCTGTATCCTTGAGAGACAATGTTTAGAACCCATTTGTCGTTTGTGATGATGTGCCAGTTGTCTGCAAAAAATGCTAGTTTTCCTCCCAAGGGTGTTGCCAGGAGAGATTTGTTTGGTAGTTTGAGGATAGAGTCATTGTGTCTGCCTTCTGCTAGCTTGGGGCCTGTCTTCTCCTCCTTTCTGGGTAGCAGAACCCCATTGGCGAGGTTTGTAAGGGCCCTGTGACTGACCTCTGCCCCTTGGGCATCTGTATTTGCCCCTCTGTGATCTGTTTGAAGATGGAAAGGACCAATTTTTTGTTGGCCAATTTCTGCTGAAGCGAGGGGGTTGTACCTGCAAGAAATCCTTGACCGTTTGCATAGATTTAGCCTTATCCTCCATTTTCTTTAAAACCTCTTCTACTTTGACACCAAATAACACATCATGTTGTAAAGGTGCATCTAATAACTTTGCTTTAACATGGTCAGGGAGGGTTTACTCTTTTAACCAAGCATGTTTACGAATGACAGAGCCAGTAACAGCTGCTCTACAGGAAGCTTCCAATGAATCAAAACCGCACTGCAAAGTATGCTTGCCCACCTGTTCAGCTGCATGCAACAGATCCTGCATTTCCTTGAATTCAGGCTGTTCTGAATGTGTGCTCATTTTTTGTTTTAAATGAGACATCAGGAATTGTTGATATTTCAACATGTGAAACTGGCAATTTAATGCTCTCATAGCCAGAGTTGCAGAGGTGTATATTTTCTTTCCCCATCTATCTAGGGCTCTGGAATCTCTTTCTGAGGGCACAGGATTTTTAGCCATAGAAGCTTTTGCTCCCTTAGGACCCTGGGAAATGGTTTCTGGGTCAGCTATAGGGCTTTTATAAAGGAATTTGTGTGAGTCAGGTACTCTGTAGTATCTGTCTGGTTTGGCTGGAGCAGGAGGTGGAGAGTCTGGATTTAAACTAGACTCCAAGTAGTCATCATCCACAATATCTAAAACAGGAGGGATAGCAAGAGGTCTGTGCTGGGGTAATAAAAGGAACTCTTGGAGCCTTTTCTTAGAATCTGAGTAATCCTGGCCTTCCCAATGGAAATGTTCCCTCAAGGTATGTAATGTTTCCCCAAAGGAGTAGTCTTCAGGGGGAGACGCTGAGGGAACAGAGTCTTCAGCATCAGAATCCTCATAAGGTGGAAAAGTGTAATCCTGTTCCTCAGAAGAATCTGAGGAGAGAGAAACCTGGTCAGAGGATGCATAATCCTCCTCTTGTCTTGGTCTTTTATCAGGAGGGGGATGGGAACCCCTGATAAGGGTAATTAAATCTTCAGCCATCTTAAGCATCTGTTTCTTAGGCATAGGGCCTTGACCTGTAGACTGATGAACAGTTTCCTTAGGCTTTAAAGGAGTTTCAAGCTTAGCATAAGATTTAATGGTGAGTGTAGTCGGTCTGAAGACACCTTCTGCAAGCGAAGGTGTTTCCTCTGCACCGGTGTCTAATTCTGCTCTGGTGTCTGTAGATGGCTGCGTCGGCCTAGTAGACTCCGCGTGGGAGTCGGCAGCTGTCTGGGATTCCAGCTCTGCGGTCGTCAGGGGCTGCGTAGGCGCCTCACTGAAAACCGGAGAACAGGCGACAGACAGGCCCACCTGAGGCCTCGAGGTCTGGCTTATTCCTAGGCTGCCTGTCCTTATCCTTGCGTTTTTTATGAATTGCAGTCGTCGGCTGCTCCGACGGCATGTTGTAATTAAATTTCCTACCAAAGTAATGCCGTGCAAAGTCAAAACGGCGTTTGATGGTGCGTTTATTAAACCTAGCGCAAAACCGACAACCTGTGACATCGTGGTCTGGGCCTAGGCAAGGAATACAATAGGAATGGAAGTCCTTATGAGGTATTTGCTTCCCACAAGAAATGCAACTGTTAACATTTTCTGACATTGGACTGAGGCAAGAAAATGTTCCCCAACGGGGTACTTAGCTTTATTGAAGACTTCGGACTGAAATTCAAATCGAAAATCTCAGGTGTCAGCCGACCGGCACATGTGAACTGCTTCTGCTTCGGGCACCGCGCGGCAAGAAAGACTGAAGAAAATGGCGTCGGATGCCTCTTATAAACCCCTGGCGCACTGACGTCAGGGAAGAAGCGACAGCAACCGACGCCGGACCAAGACTTTGGAATTCGGGCCGACGGAGGGACCGCCTGATGGCAGGATAACCCAAGTGTGATGACTGCAGCAGGGTAACACGATGAACATCTTCAATGGTACCTAAAGAGCCTTTGGTGTCAACACTCTCAAGACCTGGAAACTCTTCTGCCTATAATTCCTTGCCTCAGAAAGGAATTTCTTTGGTGGGCAACAGCATGCTCCCACAACAAGGGACTGCCCTTCTCCCCCACTCCCGCCACCCAAACCCTCACCACAGATGCATCAAACTATGCTTGGGGTACACACCTGGATGGCAGGTCCATACAGGGCCAATGGAGCCCTCAGGAAATCCCTCTGCACATCAGTCAAAAAGAGATGATGGCTGTGCAGCACGCCTTGATAGCTTTCAAACCCCTTCTCTCCCCAGGAGTTATCCTGATCAAAACAAACACCACTGTGATGTGGTACATCAGCAAGCAGGGAAGGACTCACTCCTAGCCTCTATGCAGGTTGGCCACGACCCTTTGGCTCACAGCCTCTTACATGCAACTACACCTATTAGCACAATTCCTACCAGGCTCTCTCAACTCTCTGGCAGACCAGTTAAGCAGAAACCTTCTGGACCCACACGAGTGGCAACTTAACAGAAGTACCTTCACCCTAATAACTCAGAAATGATGAACCCCGAAGGTCAACCTCTTTGCCTCCCACACCAACCGTCAGCTCAGAAAATTCTACACCAGGGAGCATCACTGCATGGCTTGGAAAATGGATGCCCTGCCCTTCCCCTGCGTCAATCTATCGGTCTATGCCTTTCCTCCCCTACCTCTCATCCCAAGGGTACTGCTCAAAATAAGGGAGGAAAAACCAAGGACCATTCTTATTGCTCCAGACTGGCCCCGACATTGGTATCCCTTGCTGCGCAGCCTGTCTCCGCTGCCTCCATGGCATCTTCCTCAGATTCCAAACCTCCAGCTTGGCTTATTCCCTAACCCCAAACCCATCTGCCTTTCTAAGTAAACAGGTTCTGGATGTTATCCGTGAGGCCAGACTAGAACCAGAAAGTCCTATGCAAATAAATGGAAAAGGTTCTGCACATGGATCCAGGCTAAGGGAGCCAATACGGCACAGCCCTCTATCCCTCCCTTCCTGGATTATTTAGCTGACCTACTTCACAGTGGTCTCTCTTTCTCCTCTATAAAAATTCATGCCTCTGCTATTTCTGCTCATTTCCACACTGAGCAGCCCCTTTTCTCACACCCTTTGATAAAACAGTTCCTCAAAGGGGCTAACAACTTGAGACTGCCAAGACACCAATGCCAGCTTGGGACCTTAACCTTGTCTTGAAAAAGCTCACCCTGCCCCCTTTCAAACTAGCTTCTTCTGCAGAGCTAAAATTTCTCTCAAGGAAACAGCTTTCCTTCTGGCCATCACTTCAGCCAAAAGGGTCTCTAAGCTGCAAGCACTCATGGCTGTGGAACCTTTCATCATCTTCCATGCAGACAGGGTATCCCTCAGAACTCACCCATCCTTCATGCCCAAGATGGTGTCCAGTGTGGCTCTTAACCAATCCAGTCATCTGCCCACCTTCTTTACTAATACCCAGAACAAGGGGGAAAGGATTCTCTACTCTCTAGATGTGCACAGACAGCTCAGATTCTATCTGGACAGGACTAAATCCTTCAGAAAGTCTGACCAGTTGCTGGTTAGCTTTGCTACAGGGGCAGAAGGCAAAGCCATCTCCAAGCAAAACATTTCCAAATGGATATCACACTGCATTCATTTTTGCTACAAACAGCATGGAAAGCCTCCCCCAAGGGGGTCATTACACACTCCACCAGGGCAGCCTCCACCTCTGTAGCTTTCCTAAGAGGAGTCCTCAACAGGGACATCCTTGAGGCTACCACCTGGACATCTGTTCTCACTTTTACCAAGCATTACCACCTGTCCCTCTTCTCCAAATCCAGGGCAGGGTTTGCCTCTGCAGTCTTGCAGGGCATCCTAGCCAGCCCCTATTTTCCTTGACTGCCTCCACCCATTTCCTCAGCTTTGGGAATCTGCCCAAATGTGTTGACTGCAACAGTGAAACACGAAGAACATAGTACAGTTGTGTACACTTACCATAAATGTAGATGTTCAAGGGTATTCACTGTTGCAGTCCTGGTTTCCCTCCCTCCAACCCCCATTATTCTCTTTCTTTCCTTACAAGGGACATATTGGTACATATTTTCCACTGGTGGGGGTTCTTCCACCAGAACCTGGCCTCATACTTTGGGGATCCTGACAGGTTAGGGCAAGAAAAACGGATGCAATGGCGTTGGCTGCCTTAATTTATACTACTGAAGACCTGACATCAGTCCTCAAGTGAAAGCAACCAACGCAGAAATACTAGGCCTCTGGTATTTGGGCTGGCTGA